>NW_017722146.1:0-847 GCF_001865875.1 Lupinus angustifolius | reverse complement strand
GTGCCCAAGTAGATTTCAATCAAAGAAACCATCAGTTGAGGAAAATATATCTTCATATAAAAAAACTACAGGCTTACCCATGTCAAATATGTCAAGTCCTAAACCTCCAACAAAAAAATTAAGTATATTATGCATAAATTTCAATTTTAAAGGACAAATTATCAATATTGATATACATAGATGTGTAATAATAAAACAGGTGGTTTTACATCTAAGTTTAAAGAATTGCACATATTTATGAAGTAAGATTACTAATTAAATATTCATGAATAATATTAAAAGGTTAAAAATATGGGAGATTTATTTATAATTTGGCTAATGATACATATTACCTTTGAATTTGCTGCAATCCCATGTTTGTGCACCACTCTCAATTATCATATCTGGCCCGAAATTGAATGAACATCCAAGTCTTCTTTCACTGACAATCCTATAACATTTTCAAGAGTAAAGCTCTAAAGATAAAGGAGAAAGAAAAAAATCAGGGGATTAACATGTTAGCATAACAAACCTGGATTATAGAAAATGACAAAAAATTCCAATTATTCTCAACACTTAAGCTAATTAAGTGACTTGAACACATACAACATAAGATATTACCATCATCATAAATTACCAAAAGGTACATCAAAATTCTTTATCTAGATATTTATTGAACCCCAATACAAAAAAGTAAAATCAATTGCATTAAGAAACTTATCTCACAACAGACTATTGTTAACTGTTAAGGAGCAATATATTCTATTTCACACCATCTAGACATTTATTAGAAGCATAAGATGACAATATCTATATTATCTCAAATAACTTACATCACTGGTGAAGAAGCTTTGAGCGTTGATGGTTC
>NW_017722145.1:0-4405 GCF_001865875.1 Lupinus angustifolius | reverse complement strand
CAGAATTTCTCTAACCCTTTCTAAGCTCATCCATCGAATTCGTCTCCTTCACTCTTTCTTTGTTTTCTTCCACTACTGGTTCTATGTTTTCTCATTGATATCATCTCAACCTTGTGCTAACTCAATTAATCTCATTTTATTACAATTCAATCTCTCAGACCCTAATTTCTCATCATATTTTCTCTATTTCAACAAATCATTCATTCAAATTTCTTAAGTTAAGAAGAAAAGTAGAACAATAAGAAGACCTAACCTATGTCTTCGATTCAACATGCTACTATGATTTCAGGTTCAGAAGGTGGAGATCCTGCTACCATCGAATCGCGAATCCGCGAGGAGATAGAAGCTTTAGGAAGACTTAACTAAGGAAGTGAATTGATTGCAAGGAGAAAGTTGAGACAATATAGAAGCTAAAAGCGGTGATGAGATAAGCTTTATGATGTAAGAAAGTGGGGTGCTGAAGTGTTTTCTCACTAGTTGGAGGGATAGATGAAAGTATGGGCCATTTGTGTACTTATTTTACAACGGGCCGGCCCAGATACAATATTAATTTTGGGATCAATTTTAAGTTAGCCACACTTTCACTAAAGGTGGCAGAAATAGCGTGTCCATTTTCCTTTTATTTCGTAGTGTAGCTTGCATCCACCTTTGATACTTTATTTCTCCTTAGTGGCTAACTACTTTATTTGCTATGTCTAAACCTCATCACTTTGGCATTTTTTGGTATCTGAACAAAAGATTGATCTTTTTTCTCTTGGAGGGGATATCATTGACCTATTTGTATCTTTTTCATTGTCTCTAGAGTGTTCATGTATCTAGAAATTTCAAGTCAATTATTGATCAATTAATAAATATAATAAGAATGAGTAGTTAATATAGTCAAAATCATATTGACATAACTTAGGATCTACAACTACAAGGTTTATTTGCCAAGGCAGATAAGTGTATATGGCCTCTCCCAATGTCAACGTGTCTTCATTAATCAGAATTGCCAGCAATAATGCATCACTATCTACTACAATATCAATCCAGACCTTCACATGATTGGAGGAGGAAACATGTATTATGTAGCATAACATCTGGTAAGTTATGCACTTTACTGATAGTCACTAAGCACTTAAATGAGATATCCAAATATAAATTACAAGTATTGATACCCTAAATGTTAGTTCAAAATATTATGAGTATAATTAAACATCATTTATAAAGGAGGTTTAAGTAGCTTAAGCAATATTTATTAGTCAGATACAACTTCAAAGTCAACTTCCCTCCCAATTTTGTTATTTCCTTTACAAAAAGAACTAAAAAATATATTTAAATATCACTTAATTGGATCAATAATGGTGGGATACTGTTTTGAAATAATTTTCTCCACTAATTTTATTTTCAATTTTAGAGTAAAAATTAAAAAAGGAATTTAAGTGATTTAATTATCACTTGTTAGTCTTTTAAGGGAAGGAATCAATTTTAAATATCACATGTCCATATTACCCTTCAGTTTTGTTTCAATTAATTAAATTAAAATCACATACAAAATAATTTTGCAACTCATAAAAATAAAGCAATTATTTTAACCCATGTGAGGAAATCCTATAATTTTTGGAGTTGTATAGTATGGAATTTCTGCTCAAAATGATTTTCTAGACATAATTAATTTTACAGGGGTATTACTATAATTTTTTGGCTTTACAAAAATCATTGGGATATTTTTACATCAAAAAGTTCAGTTTCTAAGGTTCACTAGGACCTAAAACCATTGGAATTTTAAATTAATGGTGAAAATTAAAATTGAATTTTACATTTTAAAAATGCAATAATAATAATAATAATAAATATAAATCTGATTAAATTGGAGGGAGAACATATTTTCCCTTAATTATTTCTAAAATATTAAAGAGTTTGATTTGTTTTTTAAAATAGCCACGTGTCAATTCACACTATAAATAGGAGATTAAACACATTGAAAATTGACAGGAGAAAAAACATCAAAAAAGTAAAACAAGGAAAACATAGGAAAAACATAAGAGAGAAATTTTGTTGTTACTTTAACCCTTTCTTATCTCACAGGCAGAGAGAAATTTATATTGGTCATCTCCTCTTTTTTGGTGTGACATGCAGGTATATACTTTCTTTTCATCTTTTTTTTTATATTTACTTATTTGAATTTTGTTTTTGTAATTATTATTATTTTCTTATAATATAATTAAATTTATAAAATTTCGTTTTAAAAAATAATAAGTTTTCAATTTCATTAATAAATAATGGGAATTCAATTAACCAAATATTCTTCTTCTCAATTAAATAAAAAATGTAAATATTTGATATGTAGTAAGAACAATGTTTATCCTTATAAGCCGAGTTGTGGTATGGACACGATTGTTGCTGCCTCATTCACTTAAAGTAGGTAAGCAGGTAATTAATTTAAAAAATTTACAAACTTATTTCTTCAAGCTGAGATGTGGTGCAGACACGAGCGATGTTGCCTCACTCATTTGAAGTGGGTAATTAATTTAAAAATATATTCCTTTAAGTCGAGTTATGGAGCGGACATGATTGTTGCTGCAAAATTCACTTGAATTGGGTAATTAATTAAAACATATCCCTTTAGGCAGTTATGTGGTGCAGACATGAGAGTTGCTGTCTCATTCTCTTAAAGTGGATATACATATATAATTGTTAAATCATCTTTCAAAAAATAAATAAAAGCCAAATAAAATGAAACAAATTGATTATTATTTCTCCCAAATTACATAGTCTTGATTCACTACTGAATATAGGGATATGTAGAAATAAGATTAATTCTTGTAACACAATAAAATAAGAAATAAATATTTGTTTTAGCAGCTTACTTTTTAATAAAATAAATCAAGGGTATATAAAATTCATGCAATTGGCTAGGGTACCGTTTTATAACGGATGGTCGGGGTATTATTACCTTTCCCGACCATAATCGACTCTAAAACTCGCAACTCTTATTCAACATATTGTTTTATCCTAAATTGGGCATAAAAAAAGTTTTTTATGTTTTAACCGCAAAAAATGTAGTTGCGACTCCAAGAAGGTCTCATAGCTGAAAATTGGGGTGCAACAATGTATGCTAAAAGTATTATATCAAGATTAATGTAGAGCCCAAGTCAAATCCACTTTCGAGTTGGAAAAAGAATTCTAAGATCCTTGTAAAGTACAAAGGAGTTTGTATATTGTATACGATCATCACCAACAAAAGATTATGTGACTTCACTTAGAGTGATTTGGAAGGTTGGATGGATGACATGAAGAGCACATAAGTTTATGCTTTCTCATTTGAATGAGGAGTATTCTCGTGGACATCTAAGAAGCAAAAAATCAATAGCAGAAATTGAGTATGAGACTAAACCTATATGGCTAAGACGATTACTAAAAAATATAGCTGAGACAGTGAACAACCAACGAAGCTATATATTTGAGATGAATACTCAATGATATGGGAGATCAAAAGACTAAGTCTATTATAAGCTACTGCGACAATAAATGAATCATCATAATTGTATAGAATTCAATGCATCACAACAAAACAAAATATATAGTGATAAAATATCATGTTATTAGAGGAGTAGAAAAAAAAGAGTAAATCTAGACTATAACAAGACTGAAGATCCAATTGGAGACATATTTACAAAGGTTAAGACCAAATTTGAGCAACTACAATCAATGTAAATCTTAAATCATAATTAAAATGGAAGAATGATGCTTTAATATCTCAATGTGGGGTTGGGATCAATGGGAAGTGGACTTTGAACATTTTGTGGAGGAGGAGGTTGTTTGACTGGGAAGAAGATGTTGAGACAAGCTTTTATGACCTTATTCAAAACCATCAGTGTACTTCTAGGGTTAGTATATATGGAGATGGTATCTTGACAAGTCAGGAAGTTATGTGGTGAGAACGGCGTGCTTGGCTCGGTCCAAGGTTTAACTATGCTTCAGACAATTTTCTTAATTTGTGTTGGATTAACTATGCTCCATCCAAGGTTTGTTGTTTAATGTGGAAGGTTATGAAAGGAAGAATTGCCACTAAAGATGAACTTCACAAGAGAAACATAATAGGAGTTGATGATATGAAATGTGCTTTATGTATGGTGCATGACGAACAATTATAACATTTGTTTCTTTCCTACCCTTTTGTTGCTAGTGCGTGGAAATGATTTTACTCTTGGTTACATATTCATGTTTTGATGCCAAATACAATTGTGGAGGCCTTGGAGATGTATGAATCTTTTGTAAACTTTATTTGAAGTCATGTATAAATGGATATTAAGAAATCATAGTTTTCACATCCATAAGAATAGTTACAGATTACTAACCTTTCCCTATGGCGATACGATCCTCCATTTAGTTGTTGTTTGGTGTTCTTGGTTTATAGAGTAAC
>NW_017722144.1:0-11150 GCF_001865875.1 Lupinus angustifolius | reverse complement strand
CTTTGAGTTACATTTAATTCAGAATACTTCATAAGTGTATATTAATGTCTACCTTTGGGTAATCCATCAATATACCATACTAGACATGATGATACTAAAAGAAAATTCTTATAATTTGGCAATAATGCATGCATAAATTAGAAACATTTACTATCTTTGGATATATAAATATGACTAATGATGCATTTACAATACCAACATTCATGCTTATTGATTATAAGAACAAATAATCAACCTTTGGGCGATTCTTAACTGTCTTATAATAATGAATTTCATTTACTTATAAACCAATAATTGATGTATCATTTTTAGTATCAAATTAATGAGTAAATGAAATATGATCATACAATTTGGAATTAAATAAACATAAAGATTTGATCACTTTGGTGATTAACAAACCTATCATACAATAATTCCAAACAAATGAAATATGATCATATAATTAGGAATTAATTAACATAAAGATTTGACCACTTTGGTGATTAACAAATCTATCATACAATAATTCCAAACATTTAACAACTCATATTACATATACATATGACTCTGAATTTGCACATAAATTTCACATGAAACAATCATAGTAAAACTTCAAATGAAATTGTAACTTAAATGTGCATATGGCTTAAGCCCTTTCTCATATATATCTGGATACTGTACAGAAAACATAAATGTGTTTGCATAATAATATATAAAATGTATTGTTTCTTTCCCATATATATACACATTTCGTTACTTTTATGCAATATATATAAAACATGTAATATATATTTTTATTGTTATTCTGTATAAGACAAAAGAACATAAGGCCATTAATGTATAAATAGAAACACAATGCAGAGTAAAACACTGTATCTATCCATAATGCAGTTTTAAAAATTGTTCCTTAAATATATGTATACATATTCGTTTTCTTTTGAATATATGATGCGAAAGATAAGGCATATATAAAAACAAAGAAAAAACTTAACAAGAAACAGAATAAAAGTATACATGAATAATAAAAAAATAAATAAATAAAAGGAACATTAGAATTAATGTTTGGTTTACTAAAACATAGTTTGCTTAATTTCGTTTGTTATGTTTTATATGTTTTCAGTTTCAGTGAAAGTAGGAATATTTGAAACTGTGCACATATTTTACAGAGATGTCTTTATCCATAATCAGAAGTTATATATTCTGAATCCAAAAATTACTTATCAATCAATGCAGCGGAAATAATCATATATGAATTCTCTCTACACATTCAAGAATATATTTTAAACATTCAGGATCAAATCATCATATATGGAAAACTATAAGTTCTTAAACACAGTGCTCTAATACCACATGTAAACTTTATTTGAAGTCATGTATAAATGGATCTTAAGAAATCATAGTTTTCACATCCATAAGAATAGTTACAGATTACTAACCTTTCCCTATGGCGATACGATCCTCCATTTAGTTGTTGTTTGGTGTTCTTGGTTTATAGAGTAACTTTTCTATCTCCTTCCCGTTCTTACTATGCTCTTCCTTAAGTGATGGCTGATAGAACAATCTTTATGGGCAGAGATAGGGACAATGTTTATGGTCCTTTTTCTTGTTAGTATAGTGCTTCCATCAAGCACTATATATAGGCTCTTTTCCAAGAGTCTTAACATTTCATTGATGACTCTTCATCCAAGAGTTATGTCATGAAACAATGAAATGATATATCCATTCATGTCACAAGAGGCATATTTCTTACATCTTTCTGTTGTTTTGGTAAAGGGAAACCTTTCTGGAGAATGTTATGGTTTGCGGTTATTTGGTCTATTTGGACTATGAGAAACAATGTTATTTTTAGGGGGGAATGTCAAGCTTTATTCAAATCATAGATTCGATCCAAAATAGATCTTAGTTGTGGTTCTCAAAAATATTGGAATCCAATTCTTACACTTTTGCATCGTGGTGTATCGATTCACTTACTTATATTAAGCTTTTGTATAAGTTGTAACCGGATTGACACCCCTTATGCCTTATTAATATATTTGCTTATAAAATAACAGCACTATGTAGAATAATGTAGCTGTCACAAACCATCTTTGTGATGTGTGAAGCATATAAGTAGGTATTGACTCTTTATTTGTAAGGCATGCGAATTAGATGAAAACATTTTACGTAGTGTTAGAGCTTATGTTGTTGTGTAGCTCAAAAAGTTAATTATTGACAATTACAATAATATATAATTGAAGTTCTTTATTGTGTAAGTCTCCACTTTTATTTTCATCACCGTAATCTTTCTTCATTAAGTAATATCAACAAGGTAGTGTACTTGTTTGTGATGGATGTAAATGTCCTTAAATCTTTTGAAAAGCTAAAGCATGTAAATGTCCTTAAATCTTTTGAAAAGCTTAACCATGTAAATGTCCCACATTGGTAAATAGTTGTTATACTGCGTAGATAGACGTAAATAGTTTGTTCCACAATTTAGTACATAGTTTTACGTAAAAAAGAACTCTTCTAATTAATTAGCTTGAACATTAACACATAAAATTGTCACTTAGAGGTTATATTTCTCCTATACGTTAATAATATTTTACATGTAAATAATGAATTATACGTTAACCAGAAAAACATATTTTCAGTATTTGTCTATAATTCTTCTATCTATTACCTACATAACAAAAAACTCTTATCATCTTATCATTTGCTATATGTCACCTTCTCCTTCATTTTTTTCCTCCTAAATGTTTTCATGGTAATCATATGTACCATTCCATACTATATTTGCTCTTTCTTGATTATAGTAATAATTTAATAAATGATTATTGCATTTTTTATGACTACACCTTAAATTGCATTCCAACAATCTTTTTCTTTCAACAATCTTTTTTTTCTTTAGTTTCATTATCGTCTTTTTCTTTCTCTTTCAATCATCATCTTTAAAGTACATTTTTATTTGTTTTGTAGATCTATTCTTATTTTGTAAATTTGATGTTTAAAGTATATTTTTATTGATCTTTTTGTTTATTTTGTAGATATATTTTATTTTGTAGATCTGTTCTTATTTTTATCATTGATTTTTTGTTTATTTTTCATTGATTTCCTTATTTTATAGATGTGTTCTCACTCATTTCATTATTTTGTAGATCTGTTCTTTCAACCTTTCTCTTCCTTAGCGTCTGATAAGCAATGACATCTTCCTCAAGCAAGACCAAACCTTCAAAACCTATGATATGTACTCAATATTCAATTATATATATATATATATATTCACTTACAATATTACATTTATTTTTATTATTAATATATTTATCTCCTCATCTTATCCTTTTATCATTTTTTCTCTTTCTCTCCCTTAAAATATTTCTGCAGGTTAATTTTCTCACTATGCATCTCTTATTTACTGATACATTTTTATTCAAAGAATCACCATTTTAATTTTTTATGTTTTGCATATTTCATAAACACCTTGATTGTATCCTCTCTGAAATAAGGTAAGAATCATTGTTTTTTTTAAAGCAAAGGTGCCCTGCACCCAAATATATTAAGCTAAAATAAGAGTACAAGGAAGGACATTACAAGTTCCTAAACCTATAGGAAGGCAATTCCGCCCTATTTTTTGCAAATTCGTTACTAATGAAATTAGGCATAGTGTTCCACCAAATGTTTGATCTAGTACGGATATACCATGATTTGCAAGTTTATCAGCACATGTGTTTCCCTCTCTGAATATGTGAGAGATGATAAAGTTCATATGACCCAAGATGAGCTTGCATTTCTCAAGTCTGTTTTGTAATTGCCAATGAGGATTAAGAGTCCCTTTGAAAATATTCACCACCAATGTTGAGTCACATTCAAGGCAAAGGTTCTTTCAATCTTTGTGATAAGCAATCTCTAGTGACAGAATTGATGTATGTAATTCAGCAAAAAGGGCATTGTTGATTTCCAAGTAAGTAGCAAAGCTTGCTATGAAGGATCCATGATGGTCCCTGAAGATACCCCTTCCCCCTGCATGGCCAGGAAAACCATGAGCAGAGCCATCAGTATTAACTTTAACAACACCCAAAGTTGGTTTTTACCAGAGCACCTCAATGAATTTTGGAGCCTTACTATAATTGAGAGGGACTTTGAAGAACTTCAAGATGATGTCTTCCTACATTGAAGAAAAAGCAACAACTGGAGAGCATAATCCAGCGAAAGATGTTTCTCTTTTAATCTTAGCAATTGCCTGGGCCATTGATATTTTCCTGTCCTCAAACCTCAATTGATTTCTGCAGTACCAAATGGTGCTTATTATATGAGTAATACAGGCTAGCAACACATGATTAAGCAACGGGCTCCAGGAGGTTTTAGAGATTGACAGAGAAAAATTTATGGAGGATAGGTCCAGAGAGATTGAGAAAATGCTACTCAACCAAGACCAAAGGTAAGTTGCAAAGGGACACTGCAAAAATAGATGAGCAGAGGATTCAGCATTGATATTGCACATATTACAAATAGAAGCCATTTCACGCCCCCTTTTCTAGAGAGTGTCATCTGTTGGCATTCGATTCTTCAATTGTCTCCATAGGATGAATGATTTTGAAGGGGCGATATGAGCAGACCAGATGTGTTTTAAGCCACATGGTTGAGGAGTATGATTGCACACACAAGCAAAAGCAGCTTTTAAAGAGAGATTGCCATCATTAGTATTATGCCAAACAAGATTGTCTATTCCTCAGAGATTATAGTTGAAGTAATTTTTTGGCCGATCATAAGATATCGTGTAGCTAAAGTATCAGGGATGATCCACTTTGATTTATGGATGAAATCAGCAACCTTAGCATGTAAGGATGAGTGGAGATGAGGAGGAATATCCAACAATTACACTGGAGGATCCCCTAGCCAATTATCCTTCCAAAAGTTGATATTGCTCCCCTCACCAACCAACCAGGTTGAGTTATTAAAGACCAACTGTCAGTGATCTTAGCAGATAAGAATCACTGTTAGTTATTGATATCTGTATTTTTTGTTTTATGGTTAGTTATTCACTCACTTGTGGATTTTGTATTTAATTCTCTCAATTCGATGATTTTTAACATATATGTTGTTTAACACACTCATTTTGGCTCAATATTTGTGCTTTTGGAAATTTTATTTAGACATCATTAACTTATTTTATTGCTTGCTTAGAAATTTGTATTATTTGGACTGTCAACAACACAATATAATAATTTTGTCGTTTTTACCTTATAACATCATTACAATTAATAAGAAAAATTGTTGTTATTCTGTCTGGCTAAAAAATGATACATAGTAAATTTATTTCATAAAAATAATAATGTTTAATACTAATTATTTAAATAGATCTTCAAATGTTCTCATTTAATATCATTAAAGTGCGTTAATATCAAGAATATAATCATATTATAAATATAGTGAACTATGATATTATAATTAATAAGGAAATTTGATCATATTTAATTTGTTTCATAAAATTAATCATTTTTAATACTAATTAAAAAGTAAACTTGATAGTTCTCAAATGCTTCTTTTCCTATAATTAAGGAATTATTGACATTAATTATTATGATTTAGTTTCTACTTTAAAATTATGTATTAAAATTGTTATGAAACTTTGAAAAGATATTTTAAATATAGTAAATGAAATATGTAGTAATTACATATTTAAATAGATTTTAAAATATTTTTAATTAATATTATTTAATCATTTTATGTGTCATATATCATTCCTTGCAGATCATTAAAATATTCTTGTGTAAAAATTATACGGATGAAAACATATAATTATTAAAAAATGAAAAGTTTTTATAAACAAGAACAATACTTGAATTAACTATTGAAATTATTGATCAAATAAATGAGTACGTTTTGATTTTAATTCCAAGTAAAAATATTTATAATCCAATTCAACCAATTATTAAGTTGTTGATGCAAGTATTTGAACTTAATAATATTTGGTGATGAAAAAACACAACAATTCTGATTCTATTGATATGTGTAATGCTTAAGGGAATTGGGAAAATGGACAAGTGGCGATTTCTCTCTGCTAGGTTTTAGCTTCCAACCTTCTTGAAGATTCGTTTTCCGATTTTCTTGGAGATATTCATCCTCTCCATTCTTAGAATGCAACCTTCAGTGATAGTGATTCCGTGGATTTTTCTCGGAGATAGTGACCAACCACCTTAGCCACCCCAACCCCCTCCCCACAAGGCTAAATCTTTTGCCCATATTGTGAAGAACTCGTGTGATGTTGCCATTTCGCAGCTACCACAATCCTGTATCAAAGGGGACGCGATTGCCATCAAGATCCCTGAGGATGAATACCAAGTTGGGTTACAACGATGCAATAACCACCTTCACGGAAGAATCATCCTCTCTAAGGGTGACAAGTCGCTCAAATTCTCAGAGCTGAAAGAGAAGCTCCATTCATTGTGGGGAATGATTGGTATGTGGTCCATGATTTCTCTAGGGAAAGGCTATTATGATTTCGCATTCTCCTTTTTGGAAGACATGAGAAGCGTTTGTGCCATTGGGTCTTGGAGTCTAAGACCTGGGTTTCTAAGGATGTCTCTATGGACTCCAGATTTTAACCCAAATGCCCAAAAGCTATCATTTGCACAAGTCTGGGTTAAAATCCTCAATCTTCCTCAAGAGTATTGGAGCCCCAAAATCATTTTTTCAATTGCTGGGGGAATTGGTACACCCATCTCACTGGATGAGGCAACCTCTAGCAGGTCTTTTGGTCATTTTGCCAAGGTCTTGGTGGAGCTAAATCTTAAGGCTGACTTGCCAAATCAGATCCTCGTAGAAAGGGATGGCTTTGCTTTTTTTTTGCCTATCGAATATGAGAATCTCCCTGATTTCTACATGGGTTGCCAAGCCATAGGACACTGGATATCGAATTGTCGTAGGACAAGGAAAAAAGCTGTCCCTGAGGAAATCCCCAAGGCACCAGATGTGACTCCGTAGGTTGAGAAAAAAACACTGCAGAGATTGAAAAGGATTTCTGCATCAATCTGGAAATTGAGGAAAATATTAACACAGAGGGGCTAGAGACAGTTGTAAGTACGCCAAGGCAGGTGGACACTCCATCACGGGACCAAGCTGCTGAGGAGGGACCTACAGACGAGGTAGCTCTTGATATTTTACAAGGCACAAATAATCTTATTGTGCAAGATTCAGACAATCTGAGCAATCCAGGGGCAGCTAAGGATATGATGATCCTAAGAAAATTTTGGGCAGATGATGACAATATGGATGAATTAGGGGAAGAGGAAGAAGATAGTTTCACTCCTGTCCTAAGCAAAACTCAAAAGAAAAAACTGAGGAAAAAATCCAACAAGGAAAGGACATACTGTACCCGCAAGGGTGGAATTTCTATCTTTGATCAATGAAGGTTATTTACTGGAATTGCAGGGGAATAGGCAACCTTAAAACTAGGTTAGTTTTGAAGAATATTTGCTCTACTAATAATCCTGATGTTTTGTTTATTGCTGAACCGAAAATCTCTTCTTCAACTCTTACCTCATCTTTCTGGGCTACCTTGAAAATGAGGCTTTTTGTGGTTAATAATAGGAATGATAGCCTTCCTAACCTTTGGGGTTTGTGTTCCATTGCCTTTTCTCCCACTGTGTTAGCCAACTCGGATCAACAATTATCCATTTCTGTTAATTTAGATAACAAAGCTGTTAATATATGTGCGGTTTATGCACACACTAGCTATCTGCATAGAAGAAGCCTCTGGACTGATGTTCATTCAGTGATGCTTAATAATCCGGGTGCTTGGTGTTGCCTTGGGGACTTCAATGTGGTTCTAGGTGCTGATGAGTGTAGAAGCTCTAGAAGCCTTGCTAGAATTCCTTCTCAGGAGTTCAAAGATTTCTCGGATGCTGCTAATTTGGTGCATTTAGCAACTCGAGGGGCTCTTTTTACTTGGACAAACAAAAGAAGAGGATCTGCCCTGGTGGAGAAAAGGCTTGATAGGGTCATTTGTAATGAGAATTGGCTTAATCTTTGGCATCAAATTGCTTGTTGCACTCTTCCAAGGATTCAATCTGACCATCACCCTCTCCTGTTTAAATCCAATTCAAACTTCATTACTCATCCTTATCAGTTCAGATTCCAAAAAATGTGGACCTCTCATGATGATTGCAGAAACCTTATTAGTAACTGTTGGAGAAGGGTCTTCTATGGTTGCCCAATGTATATGTTGTCTCAAAAGCTCAAAGCCCTTAAGAAGGACCTCAAATTTTGGAATAAAAATGTCTTCTGCAACATTCACTTAAGAGTCCAAATAGCTAAAAGTAATGTGGAGTTCATACAATCTTGTATCCAAGAGCATGAGCCTATTAATGATCTTTTGGAGCAGGAGGAAATAGCTCAATCTGAGTTGCTTCAGGCCCTGTTGGTGGAGGAGGAGTTCTGGAAGGAGAAATCTAGAGTCAATTGGCATAATCTTGGGGATAGGAACACCAGTTTCTTCCATAAAGTGGCTAAAATGAGAAAAGTAACAAACTCCATCACCATGATGCAACCTGGAGACTTAATCTTGGATTCTCAAGATGATATTGCTAGCCATGTGCTTAATTACTACATTGATTTGTTTGATACTCCTAACACAACAACTAGGAATGGTTTGATCCAACAGGTTATCCCTCACCTGCTCCATGATGAGGATAATCATATGCTAACTAAGCATCCCTCCCCTGAGGAAATTAAGCTTGTTGTTTTTGCCATGAATGAGGATGGGGCACCTGGTCCTGATGGCTTTGGTGGATCTTTCTACCAATAATTCTGAGATATAGTGGGGGTTGATGTCTATAATTCTGTCAACCAATTCTTCAGTCAAAGCTGGCTGTTACCAAACCTTAACTCTAACAATATTATCCTCATTCCTAAATCAAAAAGGGCTACTCAGGTGGAAGATTTCAGACCCATTGCTCTAGCGAATTTCCAATTCAAAATCATCACAAAAGTGTTGGCTGATAGGCTAGCAACTATTGTTCCTAAGGTTATTTCCATCCAACAAAAAGGGTTTGTTAAGGACAGGAAGATCCATGACTGCATCTGCATTGCAGCAGAGGCAATCAATCTCCTTCATCATAAGTCTTTTGGTGGAAACTTGGCTGTGAAGCTTGACATCAAGAAGGCTTTTGACACCCTGGATTGGCAATTCTTGCTTGATGCTTTGGAAGCCTTTGGTTTTAACCAGAAATTCAGAAAATGGATAGAGGTCATTTTACACTCAGCAAGGCTTTCAATCTCTGTGAATGGCCAAAATGTGGGGTTCTTCAAGTGTTGTCGAGGGGTGAGGCAGGGTGACCCTCTATCCCCCCTGCTTTTCTGCATTGCAAAGGATGTTCTTAGCAGAGGTATATCTCAGTTGCACAATGATAGGAAGATAAGCCCCATAACTGGCCCTAAGTTCCTCAAAACTCCTACTCATGTTCTTTATGCGGATGATATACTCATTTTCTACAAAGGCATTAGAAATGAGTTGCTTTGCCTCAAGCATTTAGTGACCTGTTATGCCCAGGCTTCTAGGCAGCATATAAATCTCAATAATTGCAAGTTTTATTCTGCTAATGGTGCAGCCAGAAACAATGTCAGGCTCACAAACTTGTTGGGTTTTTCAGCTGGAACTTTGCCTTTTAATTACTTAGGTGTGCCTTTGTTCAAAGGAAGACCCAAAAAGGTTTTCATGCAGCCTATTGCTGATAGAATCATTACTAAGATGGCTTCTTGGAAGGGTGCTTCTCTCACAATCATGGGAAGAGTTGAGTTGGTTAAGTCAATTATTCAAAGTATGCTTCTTTATAGCTTCCACGTCTACAAATGGCCCATTCAGTTGGTGAAGATCCTGGATAGAAAAATCAGAAACTTCATCTGCTCAGGGAATACTGAAATAAAAAAATTGGTCACAGTGGCTTGGAGCAAAGTGTGCACTAGATACTCTGATGGTGGCTTAGGCATCAGGTCAATAAGGAAAATTAACAAGGCTGCTCTTATGAAATTAGCTTGGGATATGATGTCCTCCAATGAGGAATGGGCTATCTTTTATAGGAGGAGATTCGGTTGCAACAACCCCCTAACAAGTACTTCTTGTCTTCAACTTGGCATGGAATTAAAGAGAATTGGAGTCTTGCCTGTGATAATTCCTTATGGTTAGTTGGTGAAGGTTCTAGAATTCAGTTCTGGAAGGATAATTGGCTAGGTGAGCCCTTGGTGGACTACTTGGGAATTCCTGATGATTTGCAACCTGATCTATCTGCTCTATGCTCTGATTTTATTCTTGACAATAAATGGATGATCCCTTCTTTCATTTCAAATCTTTTCCCTGAGGTGTGCAGAAGAATTGCCTCTACTGCTATATGTAGCAACATGGACAAGCTCATTTGGAAGAACTCTGAGAATGGTGTCCTCGATCTCAGAAATGCCTACATAAAAGTTGATTCTAATCCCCCTGGGCCCTTCTGGTGCAAGTTGATATGGTCAAGCTTTATTCCTCCATCACAATCTTTTCTGGTTTGGAGGATTTTTCATAATAAGGCCCCCTCTGATGATAATCTGCAACAGAAAGGGTGCAGCCTGGCCTCTATGTGCTCTCTGTGCAGGTCTAGCATTGAGAACTCTGATCACTTATTCCTCTCTTGCCCGTTTGCCTCTTACCTTTGGGGCTGGTTGAGTAGTCTCTTCTCAATAAGCTTTGATTTGTCCTCAATTTCAATGATCTTCAAGTCCTGCATCAACCAGGGGAATTCTCATTTGAAGGAGGTGCTAACTGCATCCATTATCCACACCATTAACTCAATCTGGTTCTCTAGAAACCAGATGAGATTTAATGACAAAAAGCTCTCTTTAGCTCAAGTTATTTGCAGGATCAAGTGGCAAACTGCTCTTTCGGGCAAAGGTTCCTGAAAGTGTGCATGTCAAGAGGAACACTTTGGAAAGCTCTCTTTATATGTCATGGTTTTGATGAGGACAACTTGTGCTAATAAGAGCTTGAAGATCACCAACAAATCAACATGCTTAAGTCTTTTGATTGGTACTAGGCTTAGACTAGAAACTAGTTTAAGTTGAGTCTAAGGCTTAGGTCACCTAATACATGTCTCATATGCATAAATCTTTTAAATCATTTCATCTTTGAGATATGTCTTTTATAATATGTTCATGCATCACAT
>NW_017722143.1:0-439 GCF_001865875.1 Lupinus angustifolius | reverse complement strand
ACACCTCTTTCAAGATTCAATTGTAGTATAGTATAGGGTTATGTCGAACCACAACGAATTGCCTAGTAAAATAAATCATGTAACAAGTCAAATTACAAATAATGGTTTAAACATTTTTGATGGTTTTTCGGTTTGATTTGCACATAAATAAATCAACAATAAAAATAAACAAAGTATTCACAAATTCTTGAGGAGGCAAAATCTTTTTGAATAAGAAAACATATTTCTCATCTTCTTTTCGAGTTTGAACTACTTAAACAAGTTCTTATGTTTTACTTTGGTTAACCCCAAATACCAAGATCTGAAATCCTCCTTTTAGTGTATATCCTAATATGGTAGAATCATAAACACTTATATTCATCACTTAAACAATACTACGACCATAAAAGAGATTAGGTTGTCACACCCTAACCATTGGTGACTCTAATATTGAATGAGT
>NW_017722142.1:0-27563 GCF_001865875.1 Lupinus angustifolius | reverse complement strand
TGACCAAGTAGCTTAGTCACCTCCTTGTGCATGACTCATCAAAGCTAGTTGTGGGCTATGAGACCAGCTATTGTGAGCTACTTCTGAAAAGCCTATGGTGGGCTCCTTGAGGTGAGGTCATGGATGACTTCATGGTTTGCTTGATGGTTAAGTCAAGTCTGGTAAGCACCGCCCAGCGCACCTGCTTCACCGCTGAGCTACTTGTTTAGCAGCTTCTGACCGTGTTGACTGGGACGTGGCTTGGTGCTTGCTGATCTGGCCAGGAGTCTGGTTCTCCGTTGAGCATCTTGGTTGGACCGCTGAGTAGCTTTGTGCTTTATTTCTTCATGGTGAAGCAACCTTTTTTTCCTTTGGTTATTTACTTGATTTTTGTTGGTTGCTTGGCACTTTTGGGATGTTTTCTTTAAGTTAAGGTAAGCATTTGATTTTTGCAAGTTGCTTGGCCTACCTTAACATAGGTTTCTTCAAGACGAAGTAAGCTACCTTTCTTCAAGGCTCAGTAACCAAATTAAGCACATAGCATGCCATGTTTTAACTTGATTACTTTTAGCAATTCACTTTGAGCTTTTGTCTTGAATTTTGGCTTGAATTATTATCCATCTTTGAATTTATTCTTTAATATTCAATTTCCTACAAAACTCAAAGAAAACTTGGACAACATGCAAAATTTACCTAAAAAGTGTTAATTTAAGTTGGTTTTCTACAATTTGCATAGGATAAGTGCCATAAAATGATAGTGAAAAGTGTATACTTTTGGCACTTATCAGGTTTCTACACACCAGAACAACAAAATTGGGCTAAAAAACTAATTGGGTTTACTTATGATATTAAGTATAGATCGGGTACCTCAAATTGAGTGGCCAATTTTTTGTCTCGATGCCATTCAGATGACTCTATCCAATTTTTATTTGTGACCTCGTCCACACCTCAACTTCTATCTCAATTGCATTATTTTTATGCTACACTACCTTGTCAAAAAGTTATATAACAACATGCCTCCGATCAGTTTCACTTTTCACGTGGGTTCTTGTTCTATCAATAGAAACTTTTCATACCCGATGTTGATGACCTCCGACTATCTTTGATGAATGAGTTTCATGAATCAGCAATGGCAGGACATTTTGGTTGGCGACCAACCTTGGCCAGACTAACATCTTCATGTTCATGACGTGGGGTTACCAAGCACGTCAAGCAAATGATCTCTGAATCTGCCATCTACCTAGCGAACAAGTCCCTGCCACAAAAACCACAGGGGTTATTACAGCCACTAAAAATATCGGAGAAGGTATGGGAAAACATATCCATGGAATTTATAACCCATTTACATCCTTCCCATGGACATATTGTCATGTGGGTTATAGTGGACAGGCTCACTAAACATTGCCAATTTATTGCTCCGCTGACTCGATTTTTGGTAGAATCATTGGCTTGTCATTTTCTAAACGACATATGCAAACTCCACGACATACTGAAGAGTATTGTTTCGGAAAGGGACCCCAATTTCTTTAGTGGATTCTGGAAAGAGTTGTTCAAGCTCTTAGGGAAATCCATGTGCTATAGCATCGTCTACCATCCTCAATTTGATAGTCAAACAAAAGTTGTAAATAAGGGACTATAGACTTACCTTCGTTGCTTCATGGGTACCCACCCGAACCACTGGTTTGTTCCCATCCCTCTGGCCAAATATTGACACAATGCAAATTTGCATTCATCACTTTAGCTCACACCCTTTGATGCGCTTTATGGCCGATCACCACCTACTATTCAAGGCTACCTTCAGGGGTCCATAACAGATCCATAGATCTGCGACCTCCTACAATCTAGATCAGAGATATTAGTCACCATGAAATAAAATCTCCTTCATGCTCAACAATAAATGAAGTCACAAGCAGATTTAGAAAGAAAAGATGTTAACTTTGAGGAAGGGGAGTGAGTCCTTCTCCGGCTCCAATCATCTAGACAACAAGTTGTGCCCATTGTCGCTCTAACAAACTATCCTGAAGAATTTTACAGTACATTCATAGTGAAACACCGTATAGGCCCAGTGGCTTACGAACTCGACCTTCCTCCTTCGGTTTGCATCCACCCGGTGTTCCTTGTGTCCTTGCTCTAGCGTTTCCATGGCAACCCAGAAACTCAGTGTGTTCACCATCCATGTGATGACTTTCTTCAAGACTCACATGCCATACAACATGCAGAACCACCACCAACGGAACCTCCAGTCCAAAATAGTAGCAATGACCTCGGTGAACCACCCTTCCGTGACATCGAGGGTAATAAGATGAAAGGAAGGAAGGATTTTTCGGTGGCAAAAAGTCACCACGATTTGGACAGCAACAAGAACCGAAACTGTGTCTTTCTATCAAAAGGGGTGAAGCCTTCTCCAAAGAACCATGGTGTCATGGAAGAAGAAAGAGAGAGCAGTGAAGAAAGTAACACATAGTGAATGGGAGAGAACTCTTTGAGAGATTATTTGTGGGTTGGAACTCAAAAAGCCAAATATAATGAATGTACTTTTAACTTGGGAACTGATGGAGTAATTAACCCATCCGTGAATTTCTCTCCACCTCGTGTAACACACCCAATTAATGTGGCACCGTTGGATGTTGTAAGACTCTCTCTACCCTTGGATGATCTGCAAACAACTGACTCCTCATTAATATGTTACGCGTCTAAATAAGGACTTCATGGAATAGTCCAAATCTCTCCTCTACATAAATCTGGACAACCCATTCAATCTCCCATGAAGTCGTCCAATGAAGACAATTGTCTTCTATCCACTCTTGTTGATCGTTTCATTGCTAGCTCACGTGGGGACCATAGTATCGAAGCGCCTATACACCTTGAGGACAAAGTGCCTCTTGGAAGGATAGGTGATTATAGGAATGGGCCCTTGTTACCAAGCCTAGTCTTTTTAGTAACCCTAAATGTTCTAGCTTCTGTATTTAAACTATGCCTTGTTAATGCCTGAAGGCTATGAATGAAGATATTTTAATTTTAATTTATGTTTCTGCTCTTAAAATTCTACAATAATAGTAATTATCTAGTGAGACCCTATCAATGATGATGAGATTCAACTTTAGGGGTCTATGTTAAAGTTGACATTTGCTTGCAGCTCTCGCATCTCATTTCCTGCAATTTTAGGTACATTGGACAATTCATCCAATTGTTGTAAGAAGATTCAGATCTTTGAGAAAAAAGGTCCCCCCTTGGGATTGTTCTTCTCCTAGTTCTGTCTCGGGCTAGCCAAGATAAGCCGGTTAGAACTAAGGTTGAAAGTGGTATCTTCCTTGCGCTACAAATTTTAAAATATGGAAAGTGACATCTTCATTCATCAATCGAAGTACTGCAAGGAGTTACTCAAAAAGTTCGACATGGAAAAATGTAAAGAAGCTTCTACACCTATGGCATCCGCTTGCTATCTAGACAAAGACGAAAAGGGAAAAGCTATTGAGGTAACCAAGTATCGAGGGATAATCGACTCTTTATTTTATTTGACTGCGAGTCGCCCCGATATTATGTTTAGTGTTTGTGTGTGTGCTAGATTTCAAGCATTACCTAAAGATTTACATTACAGTGCTGATAAATGTATCATGAGCTATTTAAAAGGAGCAATAAATATGGGATTATGGTGTCCTGGGGATGCCTCATTATCCTTGGTAGGGTATTCTGATTCTGACTTTGCTGGATGATAAGCTGGATCAGAAGAGCAATAGTGGGACTTGTCACTTACTAGACAGTTCCTTAGTTGTATGGCGTAGTAAAAACAAGCTTGTGTTGCTTTGACCATCGCCGAAGCGGAATACATTGTCGCTAGTGTGTGTTGTGCTCAAATCCTATGGATGAAGCAGCAACTTAAGGACTTTGGTCTTAATCTAGAAAAGATCCCTATTAAATGTGATAATACAAGTGGCATAAACCTATCCAAGAATCTCGTTTTGGATTCGAGAACCAAGCATATAGAAATTAGACATCACTGCTTGCGTTATCATGTTCAAAAAGGTGATTGTGTGCTTGAATTTGTTGAAACTACTAAGCAATTAGCTAATATTTTAACCAAGCCCCTTTCACGAGATACTTTCTATGCTCTTCGAAGAGAACTTGGAATCCTTGATGAAAAATATATTGATTAAAAATCGTAGAACTCTTTATTATGTGCTTCGCATGCTAAATGTCTAATATGCTTCAAAATGAATATTTGTTGAATGCATTCTATTCCTAATATGATTCATGATTTAGTATAATATGCTTTATATGTATGTGTGTTTGCTTAAAATTGCTTGATATATGTTAGAAATATTTGCATGCTTCTAAATCTCAAAAACCTTCTTGATTCTACAAATCTGATAACTATTAATCGATTAACCATGAATCTTAATCGATTAGAATGAGTTCCAGTAGCCAACATTTAAATTTTTACGAAAATTAATCGATTAATATCCCATACTAATCAATTACATGGGCTAATTTTTCTGAAAATCTGGAATTTTAACTCTGATTAATCGATTAAAGTACTGCTCTTAATCGATTAACGACAGCAGATAAAATAGAACCAGAAGCATTTTTGCCATTTTTACAAATGATCTTTATCCCCTTTTCTCTCAAAGTATTAGAGTCAACAACATAATCTGAATTCTTAGCCTAAAAGAAGATTGAACATCACCCTCTATCCACATTGCACTTCATTTCATCCCCTTGCTTCTCAAATTTTTCGAGGAAACCCACTTTCCTAATTCCAAACCCTAAGGCTAGGTTCCCCCCAAAATCCTTCTTCACCTCTCAATACTCTCGGTTTTTGCAATCAAAATGGGAAGAGGTCATTCAAAAAGGATTCAGACAACTGCTCAACGTGCACGAAGGGCTCCTATTGCTACATCTTCGAATCTGAATGTGAAGCAGGTTCGTGGAGACACCTACTACACTCTCATGTTGCAGGTGACTCAATTGTCAAAGTTTCAGAGCAGGAAACTAACTTACATCAGGTATGCCGATTTAACCTAGATGGCGGAACAAAATTTTGAATTTTCGCAAGGCATGCAAGCTGAAGGAACTATCACCTTTCTGGAAATTAAAGGGAAATATTTACCCTGTTTGATTAGAGAATTTTATGCTAACTTTAAATATAAGGATGGAAAGTATTGGTTTATGGAAATTGGAAATTTTTTTGAGCTGAGTGAGGATATTTTTATGAATGTGGGAGGTTTGTCCACCAATGGTGCTAGCATTGGTAATTGTGACTGGGTCAAGAATTCATTCTATGCTTTTGAGGTTTACAAGTCATGCTTGAGAGGTCCCCATATGTATATCCAAGGAGAATTAAAAAAAGTTGGATCATTATCTGTGGAAAATAGACTATTACACTTACTGATAGCGTACATTTTGGTTTAGAGGAACACAATTCATGCACAGCCCACTGTGAATGATTTGAGGTTCATGTATATTTTTAAGGAAAATGTTATGATTAATTGGCTTGAGGAGATCCTTAAGGTCATGTATAGTGTGTCAACATCACAATCCAAGCTGCTACCCTATAGTATATTCATTTCGAGGATCATCGATTATTTGCATATTGATGTGTTTGATACCATCATCATGGAGTCTTCTGATAAAGAGCACTTGGTTGGTGAAAGTTTGATCCACAAGATGGGTATTTACAAGTATGGAAATACTTGGCAATACCAAAAGGATTACACTATTGTGGATCTGAACTTATCTGGAGATGAGGATTAGGCAGGAACGGATCAGCATAATGCAAGAACTCAGAGGGAATCGGCTAGAATCGCACTACAGGGCCAAAGGCTGAATAATATAATGGATTTACATTTTCAGCCCTTGAAGGATTCTTACCATATAGACTTGGAGCAATTTCAGGAACATCAAGTCGCCTACATCGATAACCACTATCATTCTATGAAGAGCTTTGCTCAAACACTGTTGAAGCACAAAATGATAGGTTTTGTGTAGAATTTGAGAAGCTGAGAGTCCTCATCTAGGGAGATAGTAGTCTGACAGTTCCTGGTGACAGAAACCTTCCTCCACATCCTTAGATTAGAAGACCTTAGACCCTTGGTTGCCTTTGGTTTAGTTCTTCTATTGGCCATTTTTCTCTTGAGACATATTTTCTCTTTGCTTTTATTGGGTTGTAATAGTTACTATGTTCTTTTGCTGAACTTTTATCACTTGGTATGCATGATATTGAACTTTAATCATTACTGGTTTTGTTTTGCATTGCTTATATCATATGTGTTTTTATGCCATATATAGTATGAATGTATGTTTAATGGTACTTGACCATGATTGGTTATCTGCATCTACTTTGTTTGATTGAGTCTGCTGAATACATGTTATGATATTAATGCTTGATCATTCTATGCTTAATTAGTCATTGTATAACTGTCCATGCCATTAAATGTGCTCATTTACTTTATTCAGACAATTTAATCGATTAACCTACACTTTTAATCGATTAAGTGTTTGTCAACATGTGCACTTGTTCAAGCTTCCTTCAACTAGTTAATTAATTGAACTCTCAAATTTAATTGATTGATTACAGTTTTGATTTCATTATATATCTTTTCTTACTTTTGACGAGATTGATTCGTTTATCTTTTTGATAATGTCAAAAGAGAGAGAAAGGTTGCTTTGTTGTTTGATGTGAATTTGTTGGTTGTAAATAATATTCAGCTTCCGTTGTGCAGCTATGCGCTTTAACTTTGAAATTAACAACCATGAATTCTCTAATCATCATCAACCTATGCATCAAAATAAGATTTGGTGTGGAGTTTGTCATCATCAAAAATGGGGAGATTGAAAGTGCAAAGTGTCAAAGTGTTGAACTATTAGATTGCCTATGTTTTGATGAAGACAAGGATTTAGTGAAAGCTTGAAGATGACTCAACAAATCAACATGCCATGGACTCAAGGGCTTCATGTCTAGACTAGGTTCCTTACAAGAGCCATTTTTAGAGTCTTAAATGTGTGCCTTAGATATTGAGTCTAGGTTAGGTAAACCTAGATGCAATTCTCACAAGCCTTAAAAATAATCAATTCATTTACATGAGACATGTCATCTAGATTATTATATGTTCATGCATTAATCATACATGTTACCTGTGCATCTTAGGCATAAAATATTGGTAAAACATGTATAGTTGATAAGCATAACATATAGGTAGTTTCCCGTTTAATCATTTAGCTAAAAAATATGCCAGTTAATCAATTACGCAGAAAAATATGTCAGTTAATCGATTAAAGAAGGTGTTAATCGATTAACATGAATTCGGTTTTAACAGATAACTGAAAACCTAAAAACAGTTATTCTCAACAGCCTCTTAATCGATTAAAATGACACTTAATCGATTAACTGGGTCTCAGAAAGGTTTTCTATATAAACTGTGTTTTTAGGTCTTGCACCATACATCATATCATTCATTTTTAGAATTGCTAGTTGCATATTTTTCGTGCTCAATTGTATCATATAGGCAGAGTGAAATGCATTGTGAGATAGTGAGAGATAGTATCAAGTTTATGGTTTAATTGTCATCCAATTGCATGTGATTATTGTGTTAAGCTTTGCTAACTTTTCTTGCATGATTCTTTAATTTCTTTAGAAGAATTCTAAGATAGAAATTCTTTGTTTCTGCACATTAATGAACTCATACATATTCACGCTAACTTGTGAGTTTTGTATAGGGTTTTTAGCTGAGTTTCAATTCTAATATTTTGAGCTACACTGTGCTTAATAATACTTTGTTTTTGTACTGTTTTAGTGTTGTAATAAGGGAAGTCGTCTCTTGGTGCCTTACCACCTAAGAGATTCAGTGACTCTTCACCAAGACTTAGAGGTCTTGAGTTTAGAACATTTTCTTGGTTAGGGCTAGATGGTAAGAAAGATTTTCTTAGGCGATTAGGTGAGTCAAACAAAGAAAGTGGATTCTTGGATCCCAGAAGGGAGTGTCTAAGTTTTTGTATTGCAAGTGTGCGTGTAACAATACATCCGTTTCAATATTAGTGAATAAATCTCCCGAGATTAGAAGAGGAGGCCTGGATGTAGTTTGCAAGTGGACCCGTAAACGAACCAGGATAAAATTCCTTGTTGCAGGCTTTTTCTATCATTAATCTCTTTACGTTTCAAGTTTTAATATTGCCTATTTTTAGCTGATAATTTGGATACTGTAAATTTGCTATATTGAGTTTAATTTTGTTCAAGTATATCTGCTTTATATGTTTCTGATTATCGATGAGTGGCTGTGCAATAAGCCATTCCGCAACTTGCTGTTTTCTGTGAGTTAATCGATTAAGACAGAGTGTTAATTGATTAACTGAGGCTTTTTTCCAGAATAGGACTTCGGTGTGAAAATAGGTAATTAGTAACCGTGACACCTATTCAATCACCCCCTTCTAAGTGTGTTCTGTCCACTGATACCTAATATTCTTCTCTCTTTGTACATGGTATTTTTTATCCTCATTTACTGAATAAATTTGTTCGGTAACTAAATTCTAATATAAAGTTTTTCAGCTCTTTTATTTATCTTTGCCGACTGCAAACGGACTTAGTTTCATTGCTTGGTAGGACTTTTAGATCCATTGTATGTGAAACACAATGCAAAAACTAGCCTCCATTTAATAAAGCTTTATGTCACTTATCAACATCATTTTTTGAGCATGCCTAACATGTCATGATCATTGTTTTTCTTTCACATGTCTGCCTTTATTTATTCAGCAAATCAATGTGACTGTATGATGATAATTATACCTGAATTGATTCCACGATGGATCTCACATGACTTAAGCCTTTTATTATTATGTTTGTCCCTGATAACTCGTGTTCTGGTAGAATGAAAACATGAAACCTAGCCTGTAAAACCCTTCTTCACAGAGTACGGGAAGAAATAATTCAAGTGACATAAGTTTACTTTTTTTTCTCAAGGCCAAAGAAAGAACCACTAGATGTTTTTATTAAACGAGTCTCTGAAAAGAAAAAAAATGCCGCTTACAAATATATAAAGTTTGACACTTATATGTTGAAGCTTGGTTATAAACGATGTGAGTATGATTGTTATGTTTATGTCAGAAGCCTTGACGATGGTTCTTTTATTTTTCTACTACTTTATGGTGATGATATGTTGATTACTGCTAATCATTTTAGTGATATCAATGAGCTGAAAGTCATGTCAGATAAAGAGTTTGACATGAAAAATTTAAGGGTTGCTAGGAAGATTATTGGGATGGAGCATCACAAGGATATGGGAGCTACAAAACTATGGCTCTCGCAACAAAGCTATGTTGAAAAGATCTTAGAGAGATTTGATATGAGAAATGCTAAAGTAGTGAGTATTTCATTGGCAAAATCACTTCAAACTTTCCCTAGATCAGTGTCCAAAGACAGATGAAGAGAAGAAATACATGTCAAAGGTTTCATATGCCTGTGTAGTGGGTTGTTTGATGTATGTTATGGTTTGTACTACACTGGACTTGGCACAAGCAGTTAGTCAAGTATGCAAGTACATGTCGAAACCAAGGAAGCAGCATTGGGAAATAGTCAAATGGATTTTAGATATTTGAAGGGGACTATAAGTCTCGGTATCATGTTTGGCAGCCAACAGAGTAAGCCTTCTGTTATTGGTTATGTTGATTCGGACTATCTAGGAGACTTTGATGATAGAAGGTCCACAATAAGATTTTTCTTCACCCTTGCAGGTGGACCAATTATGTGGAGATCATGAGTTCATTATGTTGTTGATATGTCCACAACTGAAGCAGAATACATGGCAGGTGGTGAAGCTTCTAAGGAAGCCCTATGGCTTATGGGGCTGGTAAATGAGTTAGGCATTGAGCAAGGTGGAGTTCCACTGCATTGTGATAGTCAACGTGCTATCTTCTTGGCAAAGAACCAGGTGTATCATGCTAGGACGAAATATATTGATGTGAGATTTCACAAGATCAGAGAGTTGGTAGCTTGTGGACATATACTATTGCAGAAGGTTCACACTTCAAAAAATGCAGCTGATATGCTAACCAAACCGGTTACCGTGGACAAGTTCAGGCATTGCCAATGGCGGAAGATGGAGATTGATAATATTCGTCAAGCTGGAGATTGTTGTGCAATGACTCATATCTATAGATAACAACAATACAAGTTATGGGTTTTGGCTGATGTAAACGGGTTGAGGTAGAGAGCTATATATTTATGTTATGTAAACCTAATGTAACATAGAGAAGAATAGTTAAACACTAATCTTAATTCTATAATAGTATATAGTGGTAGTTAAACACTAATCTTAATTCTATAATAGTATATAGTGGAGATTGTTGTGCAATGACTCATATCTATAGATAACAACAATACAAGTTATGGGTTTTGGCTGATGTAAACGGGTTGAGGTAGAGAGCTATATATTTATGTTATGTAAACCTAATGTAACATAGAGAAGAATAGTTAAACACTAATCTTAATTCTATAATAGTATATAGTGGTAGTCGCTCAACGCTCCCAGGGACGTAGGCACAATTAGCTGAAACTCGTTACCAAATCTCTTGTACTATTCTCTTGTGTCTGTACTATTTACCATTTGATTGTTCGCTTGTTCCCAATAAAACGTATTAAGTATTGTAGATCAATAACAACAAAAGTTGAGAAAAACCAAAAGAAGAAATCATATCTTCACCTTACCGAGTTCGGTTTCCCTCCTTATAGAGGATGTGCGCCACCTAACCATATCTAAATGAAGTTAAAGACATTACCAAAATTGAGGAAGAGAGCCAACAGCGTATTTTAGTAAACATAAACATATTGTAAAAGCAGAAAAAACATATTGAGAGAATACAATCACATGAAATAGTACGACATCTAAATGCTCCAAGTGCAGATCTAGAAAACAGTAAATCTCCTATGTACCACTGTACCAGATTACTTAACCGAAAAAGAATAACAGTGAGCACATATAAATTTCTTTACTTACAAAATCTGAAGCCATTCTAAAAAGAGGAGGTGGCTTGTTGGGTTTACCATCAGTAAGGAACAACTGAGTACCAGTACGGCCAACTACAAAAGGAGGCAACAAGCTTTTCTAAGATTGGGACACGCAGCAGTAATGGAAGCTGAAAAACATGCATAGTAAACAGCTAAAAAACTCTTTATGGCCTGTAAATTTTATGTATTAAATGAGAAATTTGAAATGAACTGCACAGACGAGACATCTAAACAAATGGTTGGAGGGAACAATAGTTTCGACATGTTCATTAATATTTTTGTCTGATTTGAACTCTGAGTTCTCATTTATCAGCATTATTTTCTAGTTATGACTTCCATGATTTCAAAACAAGATTACTCTAGATAAATAAATGTTTCTACATATCTATAGCACACAAAAACACTTGCCAAATACTTCACTGTCATGTTTTATAAAGAGTTGTGATATGTTATTATGAAGATATGTTGCTATAGATATGTTATGATGAAGATATTTTATAAAGAGTTGTGACACTGACCAGATTAAATATAGTGGTTCTTGCATGTACCATGGATGATCAATAGGTTCTCCATCCGAAGAAAATTTACAATTTGGAAAGCATCTTTCCCCACCACATCTACATTCCTCACATTGACTTACACAAATCCTAATATTCAAAGCAAAACAATAGTTGAAAACAGGAAGAGGGGAATCCAACAAAAATATTCCATTTATATCATAAAGTGTGTAAGAACTTATAAAATTTGTATTATTAAGATTGTCATTTCACTTATGTAACATAATAAGAAAAATCAAAATAAGGACGAAAGGTAACAAATTATGAACTTAGGAAATATCAAATTTAAACTATCATATTCCATCTTGGACAGTTAAAAAATTGCTAAGTTAGCAGAACCTTCAGAAGATAATGGCATAGATAAGTTAACAGATAGCTCAAGGTTTTCACATAGTGATAAATAAAGAACACATGATTGCACATTTAACTCCGCCCCGTAAATAAGAATAAAAAGAATACGTGACAGATTGACAGTACCTACCATAATCCAATGTATAGAAGTTGATGAACATTACGTCGGTGATTACGAAAGCAATCAATAGAGTAGCGACCATAACTTAGGTAGCCTCACCCCTAACATTGAACGTCGTAATTAATATGGCTACAAGGAGGGAGTAGGCCTTGATTAAGATTCCATTTAAATTTCTAATTAGCAATTTTACTAGGAAAGAAAAATAAATAAAAAATGTCTTTAGTATCATCCACAATGCCACATCATGGTTTCATAGGACTGATCCATTATTCATTCAATGGAAACTATTTTTGGGTATTCTCCTATAAGAATCAATAGAGTTAATTGTGATTTGGTGACACCAAATCCTCTAAATGAAGTCAATAACATAAACATTGTTTCTTAGGACCTTTCTTATTTAAGTACTAATATACTACATGTGTAACTTTAGTAATTAAAACTTACACAAGAAAGAAGAAGAATTTGGAAATGTTACTGAGATGCGACCTAAACTTAAAGAAAAGGATCGACCTCAGAAAATAAAATAAATCAGATATCAGAAGATTGAAAATTATGGACAAAACCAATAAAATATAAATTGAAGAAGAAAGAAACAGAGAATGGAAACTAACAAGTCGAAAATGGAAGATAAAACTAGTCAGAGAGAAAATAATCGGAACAAGAAATCACTCCCAAGAAAACAAATGTGAGAATTTGCATTGTTGGTGAAACAAAGCATTCTCACCTCAGAAACAACGTCTTTAACCAGAAGAAACAAATTGTTTTGAATTTTCAGGCAAGTGATAGAAACTAGATTTTAGGGATTAGAAGAATTAGAAAATTAGGAGAAGAAGAATGATGTTCAAGATCAAAATTGATCTTGAATGATTTCTTTATTGAAAGCTTATGAATCTCAATGGTGAAATGATTACACCTTCACGAAGAACCTCCTGAATAACTGATTCCTAATCACTTATTCTTCCCTCCGAATTCTCACTTTACAAAAGATAACTACCCAACTATCACACAATTCTATTTATAGAACCCAAAACACAACTAACTATAACTACCATGAAAATAGAATAATAACAATCATCCCCATTTAGATTCTTTCTCCTAACATATACAATTTTAATAGATGGTTTATACCCATTCCTAACAAAGAACATCACTAGCTTTCACGTGAGAACAAGATTACTAATGTTGGCATGAAAATTTGGTTTGTTTTTCTTTCAAATGAAAATTACAAATCTCTGAAAACCACACAACCTTACTTAATCCCCAACGATTTATACAATCATTGGACCTTCCGATTTTTCCACCAGATAGCAGGTCAAACTAGTATCAAACTATCATATGTGAACACGTGAAACCGCTTTGAATCTTGTGGTCTGTAAGATTGATTACCAAAAAATGATTTAACCACTCCAAGAATTTGTAGATACAATTAATAAAAAGAGAAGAAAGGTGGTGGAGCTACAATGAGAGATTGAAAAGTACATTTTTTTATGGGCCACATAGCTTGATAGGACCCAATGGAGTTGATAAAATATGATTTTGTTTTTCTCTCTTTTGCTAATGGCAATGGTGAATAAAAAAGTTTAAAATGTTTTTTTCCTCATCCTTGTTACTTCCCTTTTATGTTTCCCAAATATGCTAGGTATAAGGGTTAAATTTAAAAATTAAATTAGATGCATAACATTTACACGTACAAGTCTTATTTCAAATCAAATGTGCAAAACATGTTAAAATATCTTTGGGATATAACAAAAAAATTAAACCCTTATCTTAAATTTAAATGGATGAGAGTTTCTCAGCATTAAATAAGAGAATTGATTTGCACATGATCTTATCTAACTCAAATATGATTTGCTGACATTTCTGAGTTTTAGTAAAATTACACAAATTATTATTCATTTTTTAAACCTATAAAACTACTCCCAATTATATACATATATTACACTGACTACACCTATATGAGAGATAAGTGTAATTGCTAAAACAAAAAATGATGACGAGTGTAACTAAGTCAAACAAAATACGGTAAACTGTTAAGACAAGTTCAAATAGTATGAAAGTCAATATTTATTCATTATTTTTGCTTCGTTACAAACTGTATCGTTAATTCTAAGGAGATAAAAAAAATAGAAGAGAGAAAAGTAGGAAGTAAAAAGAACATAGCAAAGAAGGAGTTAGGTTTCTTCTTTCTTAATTTGAACTTTCTGTGCAACAGAGCATAATAGAGAAACAATATTCTGAGTATAGGGGTGTAGCCAGTTACAGTTTTGATTGTGAAAAGGAGAATTCACAATGTTATGAGTAGAGAAAAGGAGAAAACGAACATGGTCCGGTATAGGTGTATAACCAGTTATAGTTTTGATTGCGAAACTGGTGGAATGAAACTGAATTAAACCACAAAATGTAGTTTAGTATGATTTCATGGTTTGGTTCAGTTTTATGATTTGGTTCAGTTATTGTTTTAAGGAACTATTTATGTTTGGTTCTGTTCATGGTTTTAAAAATTTAGGAATCTTTAAAATCGAACCAAACCGCATACGAAAGAAATAGACACTAGAGAATAATATTATATTATTGTTTGAATTCTTCCATCAATTTTATAACTTAAATTATCAATTTGTATGAATTATGGTGTTATATATATGTTACTAAATTGTTACTATGTTAGTGTTATATATGTAACTACTTACTAAATTGTTGAAACTAACATATACCATAAATTGTTATACACGTATTGCTATATATGTTTTTAATTGTAAATTGTAATGTTATATATGTTACTAAATTGTTATGTATTTTATTAATCGTGAATTGTATTATTATATATGTTACTAATTGATATATATTACTAATTGTGAATTGTACTATTTTGTATATATGATCATTAGTTTTTCTCTTCTTAAATTATATAATAGATATATATTACTAATTGTAAATTGTACATTTTGAACTTTCAATTGATACAATTTAAAAAAAAAACATGAAAACCATGGAACCGAACGAAACCATTCATGAGCGGTTTAGTTCGGTTCTTACAATAAAATTTACAATTAATTAAGATAAACTGAACCACGTCTTTGTGTTTGGTTCAGTCACTGAATTGCACAAAAAAAAAACCAAACCAAACTGAACTTTTACATCTATAATGTGGTAATAGTAACTATTAATTCCCATAAATCGTGAGGAAATGTACCATTACCAAGGTCCAATTGTTGTGGATTAGGCCTTAAAATATAGCTGATTTATCATACGCCTTCTATTTTATAAGTGAGATATACACTTCTAAAGAAAAACTCTTTGTTGTTTCATTTTTAGTGACACTTTTTTATTTTATTTAACACATAGATGAGATTAGTGAGTTTTGTAAACATGATAGATTTATTTACAGTTATATGGGATGATGAATTTAGTATATTTAGTATATTTGGGAGTGATTAAGTGTTTTTTGAACAAAAATAACATGTTTGGATAGAAATGATAAGATGTTCACAACCAAACCATAAAGTAAGAGTAAATCCGAGTTTTTTAAGAAAGAAACCAATATGAAAAATATAAAATGCTTTTCAATAAGATCAAGTGACCAATTATTGCCTACCACTCCCAAGAGAATTTTTTCATATAAAATACTACAAGATGAAGAGCATTCAGCTGAATCGAAGGTCATGAGGTAGTACAAATGGTACACGACGTGCATTACAGGTTTATGGTCCTATAAATCAATTTGAAGCAACATATTAGAATTATTTGAAGGAAACAACCGAACAAAACCAATTTCTATCTGTAAATAAAATGATTATCTTTAATATAAAAACACAAACCTAAACTTAGGAAATATAAAAACACAAACGTAAGTTACAGAGACGAAGAGAGTGATACAAAATAATGCTATCTTATTGAATTGAAGAATGAATTAGTTAGTTACAATAGTTAAGTCTTTCAAAACATATAGACTTGGGAAGCTTACAAAGGAAGCTACTATAGAATGTAGCCTTCTCACAAAAGAAGCTTACACACCTAACAATGCATGGGTACAAATCTGCTGTCCCATAGTTTGTATCACTTCATGTGTTATGGGCTTTTGATTGGTCAGAAAAAATATATTTAAGTTAAAATTTAATTATTAAGTATTTTTCTGATCAATCATAAATGTATGACACATGAAATGACACAAACTGTAGAACAACATATGTACTTCCCTAATGCATATTACAATATGAAGCAGTGTTGTTAAAATCGTATCGGTTATCAATCCGGTCAGGGTACTGGTATAGTGGTACAGTGATTCAACCAGTGGTTTAGTAATTAAACTGCATGCCGGTTAAACCGGACATACCTACTTATATTTATATATATATAAACCTATAACACAAACAATCTAAATAGATAGATACTCAAATTTATAATTCATATTCATAATCTACTCAAAATTCACATAAACAAACAACTTTAAGTATTTAATAAATTCAAAGTCTAAATTACAAAACATATATCAATCCAAAAGTATCACTTAACAACCGCAAAATATAAATAAATGACACAAGTTCACAACTCACTATACAAAACAAATAAATTTGGAGTTTTAACATTTAACACAAAGGAGTTAAAGTTGTCTCATATCGATATTATATTTTTTCACCAAATCCTATATTCAGACAGTACTCCAAGATTACACAAATGTCATTGAGATTACACACAAATGTTAGGAACCAAAAGGTGTAATCTAAGTATGCCTTGGAAGCATGTGCCTTAAAGTGTTGAAGAAATGTTGGAAAGATGGACCACCTTGTAATGGGTTTTTAAGTTTTTAAGTTTTTTTTTCAAAAAAAAATATATGTATATAAACCGGCCGGTTTAATCAAATATCGACCGGTTCACCGGTTTTGATACTTGGCCGGTTCAACATGTGTACCGTACCGGTTAGGAGTCCGATTCCCCGGTTTTCCAGTTGAACTGACTGGTACGGTATGGTTTTTACATCATTAATATGAAGTAACTTGGTGAGCAGTTACCTTTCCTCATTCACCTGACAACATAAATTAATTGTCAGTGATAATTGTCACTACAATTACTATTACGTAAAACCCTAAGCATCTACTCTTGGTTCTTATTCTCTAATATCCAATGATAACAATTACAAATTGGGTATGAGTTTTGAACCACCATTTATAATGATCGGGGCAACCCTCCTTCGATAAGGTAGGTTTGGGAGGAGTTAGGGTTAGAATTAGCAAACTTTTGTAATGTGAAAGAAAGAAAGATAGCAGTGTAAAAAGACAGAAGAATAGAATATGATGAATAATGTAAAATGTAAATAGAAATTCCTAGTTGTTGATTAACAACCTTTTCTACTGTTTATAGTAAGTTTCAACTACATGTCCAATTACACAATCTACAAGGCCCAATTTATTTCCTAATGACTAAGATATTGAATTATAATGTATTATACTTAACATTCTCCCTTAATTCAAATTAGCTTGACTTAAAATTCGTAGTCTTCTTCTCTACTTTTCGAAATTCTCCCTCTTCAAAGGTAACATTCTCCCTTAATTCAAATAGAACGTTTGTTTGCTGCTCCTTTGATGGAAAGAATTACAGCCTCAGATTTTGTTTCTCCACTTGATCTCTCAAGAAGTGGTACTTGGTATCTATGTGCTTACTGTGACCATGTGACACTGGGTTCTTGGCCAAGCTGATTGTAGATTTGTTGTCCATTAGTAGTAGCATTGAATCATCACAACACACTTCAGACACTCTAAGTAGAGATTGCATTCATAATCCTTGACAACCACCCATGTAAACTGCTATATATTCAACTTCAAGGGATGAGAGTGCCACCACTTCTTGCTTCTTCGAGCTCCAACTAATAGAGGCCTCACACAGTTTGAACAAATATCTAGCGGTACTCTTCCTATCATCCATGTCTTCACTCCAATCTGCATCAGTGTATCCATACACTATGCTTGGTTTGTTGTATTTATTAACAGCGAACAATACATCGAAGTTAAGGCTTCCCTTTAGGTATCTAAGTAGTCTCTTAACTGCAATCATACGAGAGTGCCTAGGATCTTCCATATGTCTGCTAACTAGGCCAACTCCATAGGTTATGTCTGGTCTAGAGTTGCATATGTACCTTAATGACCCTATCATTTGCGTGTAGAGAGTTGCATCAACTGTTTGTTCATCTGGATTTCCTCTACACAACTGAGTTGAAGTTAGACATATCAAATCTCTTTAGTACATCAGAGATATATTTTTTCTGGTGCATCACTATGCCTTCACTTGATTTGACAAATTCTATTCCAAGGAAGTATGACAAGGTGCCTAGATCAGACATTTCAAACTCTAATTTCAGCTTTGTCTTGATTCCCTCTATCTCTTCATTTTTGCATCCTGTTATCAAAAGATAATCTACATACAAGCATATTATGACTGATGCCTCTGTAGGCGATCTTTTGATATAGATTCCATGTTCACTAGTTCATCTGCAAAGGCCTTGTTTCAGAAGGAATTATCTATCCTTTTGTTCCATTCCCTCGGGGCTTGTCTCAGCCCATATAGTGCCTTGTGTAACTTCTAAACTTTCTTCTCTTGACTTGGAACCTCAAAGCCTAGAGGTTGTGACATAAACACTTTCCTGTCCAATGGACATTCAAGAATGTTGACTTTATATCGATTTGGCTCAAACTCCAATTCTTTGAACTTGCAATAGATATTACAAGTCTTATAGTCTCAATTCTTGCCACTGGAGTAAACACCTCATCAAAGTCTAACCCAAGCTTTTGTAAGAACCCTTTAGCAACTAACCTGGCCTTGTACTTCACCACTGATCCATCTAGTTTGAACTTCAACTTGTAAATCCATTTCACTACAATAGCCTTCTTTCCTTTGGGCAATTATGCGAGTTCCTAATTTTTGTTCTTTTCAATTGACCTTATCTCTTCCTTCGTTGCTTCAGTCCAACATACATCTTTGGATGTTTGTTAAAAGAGATAGGTCCATTTAAGCTAAAAGGGCCATATGAACTAAGTCTCCCTCTGATGTCATTGTTGTATCATAGAAGACTTCATAATTCCTCAATCTTGCAGGCACGTTTCTTTGTCTTTGAGGCCTCTCATTGGTGCATGTCTCATCTTCTCTGGTTGTAGTTTGATAAGTGCCAAACATATCTAAATTTCATACATTTTTATGGCACTTATCTTAAGCATAATTGAGAAAAACCATCTTAAAACAATACATTTTGTATAAAATTTTAAAATCTTGTATATTTGTGTTGGTATTTATTTTTTATGTGTTTTGTAGGATTTAGACAGAAGAAGAAAAGAGAAAAAAGATTCATGGTCAAAAGAGAAAAAGGAGTCAAAATCAAGGTGCTCAAGCAGACAGCTGAGCGTGGACCAAGCCACGCTAAGCTGACCTGGACACCAGCCTGACCTGGACCAAGCTGCTCAAGCAAGCAGCTGAGCGAACCTGCTTGGCCGCTTAGCCTAGCACCAGACTAATCCTGACACGGTCAGAACTCAAGCTTGGCAAAGTCAGACACGAGCCTGGCACACGCCCAAGCTGGTCAACAACCAGCTCAGCGGTGCAACCAAGTAGCTCAAAGGTGAACCAGACTCCTGCCTAAGTCAGCAAGCACCAGGCCACGTCCCAGTTAGCACGGTCAAAGTTGCTGAACAAGCGGCTTAGCAGTGCTACAGGTGTGCTAAGCGGTGTGCACCCAGACTTGACTTAGCCATCAAGCAAACCATGAAGTCACCAATGACATCACTTCAAGTAGCCCACCATAGGCTTTTCAGAGTAGCTGACCATAGCTGGTCCCATAGCTCACAACTAGCTTCGATGAGTCAAGCTTAAGGAGGTGACAAAGCTGCTTGATCAAGTGACCAAACCCATACTGAAGGATTTGGTCAGCTGATGAGCGGTGCTAACAAGCAGCTCAGCGGCTCCAGGGAAACTTCTATAAATAGAGGCACATTTCATTCATGCAATTTGTGAAATAGTAAATTGTTATCAATAAATTTATTTGTTGAAACACCTTTTAATATACAAAAGTTCTGAAGCTAACGTACTAACTTTTATTTATTGTTATTTACATTCCACCATTTATTTATTCTTTAATGCCAACCTTCCTTAAGGAAGAATTTTGGTTTGTTAATAAAAGGAACCCGAAAGGCAGTAAATAAATAAAGGTCACTTAAATTTATTATTCTTTCGTTCTCTATTTATTTCTAACAACTAACTATTCATCACTTTTGTACATTAGAATACCATTAAACCGGTGTTGGAATTTATTCCACAAAACCGAGATGGTATTCAAAGGTAGTTAGTAATTATGTAATAGGGGATTGCTTCGACACTATTGTACTGGCGTTGGAATTTATTCTAACAAAGCCGAGAAGGGGCAAAGAAGGAATAACTTATTCACATGATTATTAAAAGTAAGTTGTAACCGGAATATTCTTGAAACCATTATACCGGCGTTGGAATTTATTTCAACAAAGCCGAGATGGCGAACAAAGAATAAAACCGAGTTCACTTACTTAACACACCGAATTGAGGGAATTTCCGCTTTCAACAAATTGGCACTACTGCCAGGACAATTTGTTGAGAGGGGAAAGCCAACTCTTCCCCCAAATTAAACCTTTCAACATAGTGTTCACGAGAGTTCCATGAGAAGTGCTTATGTCCATTTGACTCATCTTATTTGAGGGTGTATCAAGTAAGTTACAATCCCAAGACTGAGTTTCACCAAACCTGAGATCTCTACTATATGTCATAATATTGAAATCTGGATTATAGACCTTATATGCCAAAGTAGAATGATGTCCTAGGAAGATCAATTTCTCCCATTTATCATCCAACTTTCTTCTCTTGTTGTCAGGGTATGTCTATAGCAGATTGCCCCAAACAGTTTGAGGTGTCTCACACTTGGTTTAACATCAGACCAAGCTTCTTCTGGAGTTACTTTGTTCAATCTTTTTATTGGACATCTGTTTATTATATAAGTTGTAGTAGCAACTCCTTCACCCCATAATTTCTTTGGTAGTTTTTTTTGTCTTTAACATACTTGTTGCCATGTTCAAGATAGATCTATTCACCCTTTCTGTTGTTCCATTATGTTGGGGGTATAGGGAACAACTATCTTATGAGTGATGCCTTCTTTATCATAATAGCTAGGAAACTCATGAGATGCATATTCCCCCCTCCATCACTCCTCAGAAACTTTAGCTTATTGCCACACAGCTTCTCAACCATTGCCTTAAAGCTTCTGAATTTGTTGAAGACTTCATTTTCCTCTTCAGCAAATAGATCAATAGCTTTCTAGTAAAGTCATCTTTGAAGGTTACAAAGTAGTAGTTTATTCCAAGGGACTGAACTCTAGAGGTACACATGCATCAATATATACTACCTCTAATGGCTTGGTTGATCTAGATAGCACCTGTGATTTGAAGGAGTTCCTAGACTGCTTACTTGTGATACATTCCTCAAACAATTCAGTTGGAGTCTTTATGTTAGGTAATCCAGCTACCAATCTTTCTTGGCTCAACATTTCTAACCTTCTGAAATATAGATGACCAAGTCTTTGGTGGCATGTCCATGTCTCTTCAGCTATGGTCTCTAGACATTTGTTATCACCAACATTGATGCCGATCTTGAATGTCCTATTATGTGAAAGGGGGGCTTTCAAACTAAGATCTTTTTTTTAAAACGTTTGATAAGTGTCAAACATACCTAAATTTCATACACTTTTATGGCACTTATCTTAAGCATAATTGAGAAAAACCAACTTAAAACAATACTTTTTGGATAAAATATCACAATCTTGTATATTTGTGTTTGTCTTTCTTTTAATGTGTTTTGTAGGATTTAGAAAGAAAAAAAAAGAGAATAAAGACTCATGGTCCAAGAAGAAAAAGAAGTCAAACTCAAGGTGCTCAAGTAGGCAGTTGAGCGTGGACCAAGCCACGCTGAGCTGACCTGGACACCAGCCTGACCTGGATACCAACCTGGCACAAACCAAGCTGCTCAAGCAAGCAGCTGAGCGGATCTGCTTGACCGCTCAGCCTAGCACTAGACAAAACCTGACCCGATCAGAAATCAAGCTTGGCATGGTCAAACACAAGCCTGGCACACGCCCAAGCTACTTAAGCAGCAGTTCAGCGGTGACACATGTGTGCTCAGCGGTGAACCAGACACGTGACCAGGTCAGGAAGCACCAAGCCACGTCTCAGTCAGCACGGTCAAAGCTGCTCAACAAGCAGCTTAGCGGTGCCACATATGTGCTCAGCGGTGTGCACCCAAACTTAACTTAGCCATCAAGCAACCATGAAGTCATGCATGACATCACTTCAAGTAGCCCACCGTAGACTTTTCAGGAGTATCTCATCATAGCTGGTCCCACAGCTCACAACTACCTTTTGTAAGTCAAGCTTAAGGAGGTGACAAAGCTACTTGACCAAGTGACCAAACCCATGCTGAAGGGTTTGATCAGCTGCTGAGTGGTGCAAATAAGCAGCTCAATGGTGCTAGGGAAATTCTATAAATAGGAGGCATTTCATTCCAAGAATACGAATCTTCAAGACTATATAAGGAAAAAAAACAAAGAAGTACCATGATTCCAGAATCAGAAAGAATTTTTTTTATCACAAACAAAAAGTACTTCTATTCAACTCAAGGCTCAAAATACTTCTGGGAAGATTCAGAACTAGATGGACAGAACCATTTGTCATCAAAGAAGTAAAAGAATATGGAGCAATTGAGTTGAAAGATCCCGAGACAAAAGCAACTTGGGTAGTAAATGGACAGAGATTAAAACCTTACTTGGGTGATGAGTCAGGTTCCATCCTTAATGAGCAATCAGAATAATCTCATTCAAAGTTAGACGTCAAACTAATGACGTTAAAAGAGTGCTGACTAGGAGACAACCCAATATTTGGTAAATATTTACTTCCTTTATCATTGTCTTTTGTTAAAATTTTTATTTTGAAAACAAAGCAATTTTTAAATCACATCAAGTAAATCCCAAAAATTCTTAAGGCTTGAGCACAAACCTTCATCTATAAAGGGGGACGAGAACTTAACGTAATTTAAAAATTTCTTGTTTAGATTGTGTAAATATGTAAAAAGTAAATTTCTTTGTTCAAAAACTCAAAAATTTTAAAAACCGATATCAAAATGGCTAAACAAAATTTTTGAAACATGATCGCAAGATTAGAAAATGGTAAGCATACTATGAATTAAGCTTTGAGTGAGCAAAATGAGATCTATGCTAAAATTTTGTGAAAACATCATATAATGTTATAACTTGAAATTTTTGCAAATTGAAAATTCAATTTTGTGTAACAAGATCTTTGCAAACATCTTTTAAATCGAAAAAGTGCAAAACCAAACCAAGTGAGGGAGTGAGCCAAATATATGTGAGAATCAAAGTGAGAATCAACATTTGATTTGTCGAATGAAACTAGTTTGAGTCTTTAAATCTCTTAATTGCATAAAAATGATAAGAAATGATCAAGGCATGTTCCTTCATTAGTTGAACCAAAGGCCAAAAAGTCCAAACCCAATTAGGATCATCCTTTGATAAGCCCCTTTGAGCCAAACAATGAAATATTTTTCAAACTATCCCATGATACCGAATTTGAAAAAACAATGTTCTAAAAAGAACATTAAATTTTAAAAGAATAGTTTGAAAGAATTAAGTTGGGGGGGAAATTGGTGGACTTTGCTTCTTAAAAGAAAAAATCAATCTCTTTACAAATGAAAAAAACAAAAAGAGATTGAGAAAAATAGAAGCCAAGGTTCAAAAGTTAAAGAGGTTGGGAAAAGAAATAATGGAGAAAAGGTTCAAAAGTTAAAGAGGTTGGGAAAAAAAATGTAGAAAAGAAGAGTGAAGTGCTGCATTGAGAAAAATTTCAAAAATGCTCTCTTTTTAACTTAGCATTGAATATCTAGAAAAACAATTATCAAAACCAAGCCTCATTACAACCAAAAGAAAGACCTTAGTGATCTTTGATTATTTATGACATTTAAGAGAATAGGTGAGACAAAGAACAAGTTCAAATTACTACAAACAAATGATTGAAAAATTGAGTGAAACACTTACCCTCTAAAAAGTTCCAATTTTGGACTTGTGTGCAAAAAACACTTTTTGGTTAGAAAAATATTTGCTTAGGTAAATTGTTACACATTTTTTATAGATAAAAAGCATTTATTCCTTGTTTGAAGCATCATGTGTCAAAACTCACAAATTATGAAAATCTCATTGAAATCAATTTTTGACATGCTTATGAACATTTGAAATTATGTTGATCACCTATTAAACTTATCAAAATTAGATTTCGGATAAGCTTTACCTTTTGTTTGAGGACAAACAAAGTTTTAAGTTGGGGGGAGTTTGATAAGTGCCAAACATACGTCAATTTCATACACTTTTATGGCACTTATCTTAAGCATAATTGAGAAAAACCAACTTAAAACAATACATTTTGAATAAAATATCACAATCTTGTATATTTGTGTTTGTATTTCTTTTTTATATGTCTTGTAGGATTTAGAAATAAAAAGAAAATAGGATAAAGACTCATGGTCCAAGAAGAAAAAGAAGTCAAACTCAAGGTGCTCAAGCAGGCAGCTGAGCGTGGACCAAGCCACGCTGAGCTGAACTAGACACCAGCCTGATCTGGACACCAACTTGGCACAGACCAAGCTGCTCAAGCAAGCAGTTGAGTGGACCTGCTTGACCGCTCAGCCTAGCACCTGACAGAACCTGACACGGTCAGAACTCCAGCTTGGCACGGCCAGACACAAGCCTGACACACGCCCAAGCTGCTCAAGTAGCAGCTTAGCGGTGACACATGTGTGCTCAGCGGTGAACCACACACCTGACCAGGTCAGCAAGCACCAAGCCACGTCTCAGTCAGCACGGTCAAAGCTGATCAACAAGCATCTTAGCGGTGCCACATGTGTGCTCAGCGGTGTGCACCCATACTTGACTTAGCCATCAAGCAACCATGAAGTCATGCATGACATCACTTCAAGTAGCCCACCATAGGCTTTTCAGGAGTAGCTCACCATATCTGGTCCCATAGCTCACAACTAGCTTTGGTGAGTCAAGCTTAAGGAGGTGACAAAGCTACTTGACCAAGTGACCAAAATAATGCTGAAGGGTTTGGTCAGCTGCTGAGCGGTGCAAACAAGCAGCTCAGCGGTGCCAGGGAAATTCTATAAATAGGAGGCATTTCATTCGAATATCAGACCTTCTTGCCTAATGTATCTTCTTGCCTTGAAAATCTTCTTCCCTGAAGTGGAAACAAATTCTCTCTTCTTGTACTTAGTTTATAGAAGTTCTTTTTGTAAGTATGTTTTTAGTTTTTAGTTTATATGCCACAGTAGAATGATGTCCTAGGAAGATCAATTTCTCCCCTTTATCATCCAACTTTCTTCTTTTGTTGTCAGGGATATGTCTATAGCATATTGCCCCATACAGTTTGAGGTGTCTCACACTTGGTTTAACATCAGACCAAGCTTCTTCTGGAGTTACTTTGTTCAATCTTTTTATTGGACATCTGTTTATTATATAAGTTGTAGTAGCAACTGCTTCACCCCATAATTTCTTTGGTAGTTTTTTGTCTTTAACGTACTTCTTGCCATGTTCAAGATAGATCTATTCACCCTTTCTGTTGTTCCATTATGTTGGGGGTATAGGGAACAACTATCTTATGAGTGATGCCTTCTTTATCACAATAGCTAGGAAACTCATGAGATGCATATTCCCCCCTCCATCACTCCTCAGCATCTTTAGCTTATTGCCACACAGCTTCTCAACCATTGCCTTAAAGCTTCTGAATTTGTTGAAGACTTCATTTTCCTCTTCAGCAAATAGATCCATAACTTTCTAGTAAAGTCATCCTTGAAGGTTACAAAGTAGTTGTTTCTTCCAAGGGACTGAACTCTAGAGGTACACATGCATCAATATGTACTACCTCCAATGGCTTGGTTGATCTAGATAGCACCTGTGATTTGAAGGAGTTCCTAGACTGCTTACTTGTGATACATTCCTCAAACAATTCAGTTGGAGTCTTTATGTTAGGTAATCCAACTACCAATCTTTCTTGGCTCAACATTTCTAACCTTCTGAAATTTAGATGACCAAGTCTTTGGTGTCATGTCCATGTCACTTCAGCTATGGTCTCTAGACATTTGTTATCACCAAGATTGAAGCCAATCTTGAATGTCCTATTATGTGAAAGGGGGGATTTCAAGCTAAGATCTTTCTTTTTGTTGAAAACGTTTGATAAGTGCCAGACATACCTAAATTTCATACACTTTTATGACACTTATCTTAAGCTTAATTGAGAAAAACCAACTTAAAACAATACTTTTTGGATAAAATATCACAATCTTGTATATTTGTGTTTGTATTTATTTTTTATATGTCCTCTAGGATTTAGAAAGAAAAAGAAAAGAGAATTAAGACTCATGGTCCAAGAAGAAAAAGAAGTCAAACTCAAGGTGCTCAAGCAGGCAGCTGAGCTTGGACCAAGCCACGCTGAGTTGAATTGGACACCAGCTTGACCTGGACACCAACTTGGCACAAACGAAGCTGCTCAAGCAAGCAGCTGAGCGGACCTGCTTGACCGCTCAGCCTAGCACCTGACAAAACCTGTCACGGTCAGAACTCAAGCTTAGCACGGTCAGACACAAGCCTGACACACGCCCAAGCTGCTCAAGCAGCAGCTCAGCGATGACACATGTGTGCTCAGCGATGACACATGTGTGCTCAGCGGTGAACCAGACACCTGACCAGGTCAGCAAGCACCAAGCCACGTCTCAATCAGAATGGTCAAAGCTGATCAACAAGCAACTTAGCGGGGCCACTTGTGTGCTCTATGGTGTGCACCCACACTTGACTTAGCCATCAAGCAACCATGAAGTCATGAATGACATCACTTCAAGTAGTCCACCATAGGCTTTTGAGAAGTAGCTCACCATAGCTGGTCCCATGGCTCACAACTAGATTTGGTAGTCAAGCTTAAGGAGGTGAGAAAACTACTTGACCAAGTGACCAAACCCATGCTGAAGGGTTTGGTCAGCTGCTGAGCGGTGCAAACAAGCAGCTCAGCGGTGCCAGGGAAATTCTATAAATAAGAGGCATTTCATTCGAATATCAGATCTTCTTGCCTTGAAAATCTTCTTCCCTGAAGTGGAAACACAATTCTCTCTTCTTGTACTTAGTTCATAGAAGTTCTTTTTGTAAGTAAGTTTATAGTTTTTAGTTTATAATTCATGAGGAGAAAGGAGAAGGCAAATGAGATGCAAAAATCCATTTTGTAATCTCATTGGGAACCTAAAGCATCCAATCCTTGGATGGATGGCTCGTGGTCCTAACAATTTCATTTTAATGTTGATCATGTATTTCTACTTCTTTTATTTTAAATTTGAATTTTAATCAATCAAGTTCGTGGTTTGGTTAATTTTATTTGTTTGAGAAGTTCTTAATGCTCTTTTTAGATTGATCACCTAAAAACTGAATTCAAGTCATAAAAATTACTTGTCTCAAACACTT
>NW_017722141.1:0-23212 GCF_001865875.1 Lupinus angustifolius | reverse complement strand
ATACTTTTCTTAAGATCTTATATTCATTACTACATCAATATTAGAGTCGCCAATGACTAGGGTGTGACAACCTAGTCTCTTTATGGACGTAATATTGTTTAGTAATAAATATAAGTGATTATCATTCTACCATTTTAGGACATACACTAAAAGGAGGATTTTAGACCTTGGTGTTTGGAGTTAAGAAAAGTAAAACTTAAGAACTTGTCTAAGTAGTTAAAATACATAAAAAGTTGAGAAAACTTTTCATCATTCAAAATGATCTTGGTCTCCTCAAGAATTTGTTAATATTTAGTTTATGTTTCTTGTTAATTGTTTAAATGCAAATCTAATCAAACAACCAAAATATGTTTAACTCATTATTTGTGCATTGACATATTCATATGATTCATTCTATTAGGCAATTCCTTGTGCATAATCCTATACTATACTACAATTGAATCTTGAAAGAGGTGTAAATTGTAAAATAGTAAAGTGTTATCAATAAATTTATTTGTTGAAACACCTTTTAATATACAAAAGTGATGAAACTAACTTACTAAATTTTATTTATTGTTATTTACATTCCACAATTTATTTATTCTTAATACCAACCTTCCTCAAGGAAGAAGTTTGGTTTGTTAATAAAAGGAACCCGAAAGGGAGTAAATAAATAAATGTCACTTAATTTTATTATTCTTTTGTTCTTTATTTATTTATTTGTTTCTTACAACTAACTATTCATCACTTTTTTACATTAGAGTACCATTAAACCAGTGTTGAAATTTATTCCACAAAACCGAGATGGTATTCAAAGGTACTTAATAATTATGTAATACGGGATTGCTTCGATCCCATTGTACCGACGTTAGAATTTATTCTAACAAAGCCGAGATGGGGCAAAGAAAGAATAACTTATTCACATGATTATTAGAAGTAAGTTGTAACTGGAATATTCTTGAAACTATTATACCGGTGTTGGAATTTATTTCAAAAAAGCCGTGATGGCGAACAAAGAATAAAACCGAGTTCACTTACTTAATCAAATAAAATAAAACTCACCGAAAAAGAGGATATTTCGCTTTCAACAACGTTCAACATCATGTCCTCCATCCTCATTTGTACCTTTTATCAAGTAGTTGGCCCAATCTTATGACGTTATTCTTCATCTTTGGCACATAGAGTACATTTGAGATATATGATACAGTTCCATCTTTCCTTCTTATCATCACCATGCCAATTCCCTCTGCAATGATGTAGCTGTCATCTACAAACTTTACCCTTGTCTTCACAAATTCATCAAAGGACATAATCATTCCTTATGTCTAGTCATATGATTTGTTCTAGATACGAATTGTTAGATAAGGGTTGTTGATTACCTTTTGTAGTGACCATTAGAAATTTCTCATCTAAGTCACTTATTTCCAAATCAGCAACCTCTCCTTCTGCAATCAACAAAGTGGCCCCATCTCTTGCAGTTAAAACATTGAATTTTGCTTTTGTCCCTCCTCTTCTTTCCACTGAACTTGTGATTTCCCTTCTTGGCATTCCCGGACTCAACATCATGACTTAAGTCAGGTGAGTTATTCCTTGGAAATCCTCTTCTAGTGTGGTTTAGCTTCTCTTCATCAATCTTCTTCCTAGAATTCCTCTTGCCATTGTCCTTGTTGTATCTGTCAAAGTGCTCAAAGTTAATTTTTATTTTGAATTGAGCACTTAGTGCTTGCTGGGATTGTCTATCTGACATCCTCTCAAGAAATCTCTGCTCATGTGCCTCAAGTGAGCCTTGTAACTCATCAATCTTGAGATTTTTAAGGTCCTTTGATTCTTCAATTGCAACAACAACATGGACAAATTTGGCAGGGAGAGTTCTCAAGATCTTGTCCACTATACTCTGCTCTGGTATTTCTCACCACAACCTCTCATTACATTGGTCAAGGTACAAATTCTTGTAAAGTAATTTACTATGGTTTCTTGATCTTCCATCTGTAACAACTCATATTGCCTACGCATTAGTTGTAATCTTACTTTCTTCACCTTTACTCCACTAGAATAGCATTTGTCTAGGATTTCCCAAGCCTCCTTGGATGATGTTGTTGTAGAGATCTTTTCGAAATTCATATAATCCACACATTGATGTATTAAGAAAGTTGCCTTGCAATCTATTTTCTTCGCATCTCTGAATTCCAACTTCTCTGCTTCAGTTGATTTCTCTTCTAATTATTGAACCCCTTGTTGCACAACATCAAAGCATTCTTGATATCCAAAAATAGTCTTCATCTGGATGCTCCAATGATCAAAGTTCTTCCCATCAAGAATGGGAAGATTCATATTGAATCCATTCGAGGTTGTCATATTTTAGTTCGTCTAAGTTGGTTCTTGATCCTTGCCCACCGTGAACTTTCTACCACAAAATCTTCTTGGATCGTCGATGGCTCCACCAAATGCTCCTTGATTATATGGCTCTTGACACCACTGTTAGAATTAGAAAACTTGAGTAATGTGAAAGAAAGAAAACAATGTGAAAGGAGAGAAGAATAGAAGATGATGAATAGTGTAAAATGGAAATAGAAATTTATGGTTGTTGATTAACAACTTCTTCTGCTATTTATAGTAAGTTTCAACTACAAGCCCAATTACACAATCTACAAGGCCCAATCTATTTCCTAATGACCAAGCTATTGAATTAGAATGTATTATACTCAACAGATAGGTCTCAATTGTGTCAATAAAAGCAATACAATAAGAAATATTTACAAGAAAAATAGAGGTTATAAAACCAATCTCCTAGTAATTATGATGTTTCCCACCCTCTCACATGCACAATGGTAAAATTTGACAAATATGAGTAAGATTCTTTATGCTAACGTTATTTGACACTTTCTCCATTTTCCAATTAGCTCTATATCTGTTTCTTATGTTCTCTACGTCATACTTACAGGTCATTTTACGTAAGTAACAAACTCATGAGTTTCATATTCTAGTTTTTGTTCGCACATGCTAAAAATTATTTGATAGTTAGTCCATGATCTATCTACAAATGTCAAGATGTTAAAATATCAAATTTCACTTTCTGCATCGCAACTATGGTAGGAATTTAGGGCTATTATATCATCATATTCTATTATATCATCACTCATTATCATGTGATGGAAAATAATGGGCAAGTCTGACTTTGATGAATGTATATCAAAAGATAATTCTGGCTAGTGATAATAAGTGTTGTTGATGGCGGTTGCTAAAATTTCGTCAGTATGGCATTGCGAGCAAATAATGGACATCATTAGTAGTTGACAAAAAATCATTAAAAAATATAATACAATAGGAAAACATATAACTGCAGTTGAGAAAAAATAATTAGCTTTTCATAAAAATTGCATTTTGGAAAGTAAATTGTTGTAGAGAATACAAATTATATATTTTACTAAATACATTATAGGGAAAAATAATAACAATTTAATAAAATTTAAAGTTTACTAAAAAACACAAAATTGCAGTTCATAAAAAAATAGATTATTAATTTAAAAATAAAATAAAATAAGAATTAAGAAAAATAAAGAAAAAGGAAAACAAAGACAGCATGCGACAACAGGAGAGTGATGACAGACGACAACAGTAATAGCAAACGATGACAACAATACTGATGGGGGAAACGGAGAAACAAGCTAGTCGTAGATTATAGAGACAACAGAGACGGAAAAGAGTTTTCTAAAAAATAGAAAGCATTTAAGGTTTAGCCCAAAATTGCATTGTCACGTAAGGCACTAATACTATCTAAAATCTATTGCTTAAACACTATTATTATTCCATCCATTAATCTATACACAGTTCAACTGTTTCACTGTTTCAGGAAATTGTAGCAATATAAAAGGGAGATGGACATTGATAGAGATAGTGAGGGATAATGTCTTATTTGTATGTCACGGAAAATGGCTTGAAGAGTCTCATTATATGTTAGTATTAGTATGTAAATATATTTATGTGGTTTTATTTGATATTCCCTAAGAACTCCCTTATCTATATTTCTCATTGTACATATATACTTATCTATATTTCTCATTGTACATATATACTTATCTATATTTCTCATTGTACATATATACTTATCTATATTTCTCATTGTACATATATACTTATCTATATTTCTCATTGTACATATATACTTATCTATATTTCTCATTGTACATATATACTTATCTATATTTCTCATTGTACATATATACTTATCTATATTTCTCATTGTACATATATACTTATCTATATTTCTCATTGTACATATATACTTATCTATATTTCTCATTTATTTCCTATCTTTGGATGTAGGTTTCTTAAAATACATTTAAAAAAACATTAGACCCATATAAATTTTGGTGTAACAATATCATTTTCCATTCTCTATTCCCTAATATACAGATATAGAAAATCTTGATTAGTTTTTTAATTGTAATTTGGACCAATAAAAAATTCTATATTCCATTGGTAACCATTTTTACTCAGTATTGACAGGATGTCTATTCTATTATCTCAAATTTTCAACTTTCTTGGTTTTGTAATATATCCAAGCCAATGGATTTCAGAATGGCTCCTATCATGCTTAATTGATCATATTATTTGGGAACACCATGTTCATTTCATAATCTACCTTGCCTCTATGACTTTTAAGAAAAAAGTTGTCTTGATGTAAGTTTAAGATGCGCACGAGGGGGAAATTAGTTGTTGGGAGAATATGGCTGATTTTTCTGCTATGTTATCAAAGTTTATGTGCAGCGAATTATATATGCAGAATTCAACCAACTAAAGCAAAAGTAAATGACAAGAATAAGTAGAAGAAGTATACATAAAATTTTTTTATACTGGTTCGCCTTCTTGTCCACCGAATGTTACATCCAGTACTCTTCCCACACAAGAGATTTTTCAACTAGATAATTTAGTTGTAATTACAATTTCTCTTCCTGATATTTTTGTACCTTACACACTCACAACTTATCTACCCTTAAAATTTCCCTTTTAAAGTGAACTCTTTTCCCCTTCTCAACACACCCTTGTGATGAAAGGTTTACAACCAAGATGAAGAATATAAAATAATGATAAGATTGCTTTTACAAATTTTGACAATTCTATAACTTAGAATCCTTAATCTCACAATATAAATACTTAGAATTCTCTTAATATTTTGAAAGTATAGAACAATTTCCACTTTAACAAGCAATTTCATAAAATATGAAAGTTTAGAAACAAAGTTGCTTAGGAAAAGTGTGCCAATGTAGTATGGAATGTTCGATAGAATGGATTTTTCTACCCCATATGCATATAATATTTGTCCAATTCTGATAAATAGTTCAAAGGTTATTCCAAAAATAGAATTTATCAAAGTACTATGCTAACAACTTGAATTTCCCCTAGTGATGCACCACATGCAACAATAACAACCAAATAAGCAACTTTTCCAAACAACCAAACAAACCTTTACCTCGCACCAGTACCTTTCGTTGATCGTGACCTTGAAAATTTCTCTCTCCTCATGTCTCTCCTTCGTACTTATAACCAAGTTGTTCGCATTAGCATTAAAAACAAAAATCTTAACGTTAACACTGGGTTTAGCATTAAACAAAAAATCCCACACTACCAAACTTCCTAATCTCTATTTCTCTCACAATTGTATAAGCTTCTTCTTTCTTAGAATTCAAATCCCTAGAAGGAACAAAAGCGGAGAACACAAAATCTGTGTCCCCAAACTTATGAGAAGTATCATCACTAATACTGATTATGGTCATGGACTGCTTCCCAAGCTTGGCGAGGCAGGGTTTTGATCTTATGTGTGCAGTGGGAGCAACAATGATAGAAGAAGTTAAGGTATCATATGAAATGAGGAAAGGGAGGAAAGTGAGAGCTATTGATCGAAGAGAGGGTTTTGTGCGACACTAGTTGTATATTGGATAAGGCAACGCTTAAAAAATGCGTTCAATTATAATAGAGAAGGGTTTTTATATAACTGATAAGACAATGCTTAAAAAACCTTGGTCAAATATAATAGAGAATGTTTTTTATATAACTGATATGACAACGGTTGTGTAATGTACTTTAAGACCAAAGTTTTAAGATCGTACTACATAAGTGTGTAAAATTAACAAATACGACAACACCATTAAAAACTGTGGTATAGAATGGTGGCGTTGTCATAGGTCAAAAGTGTAGTAGTGAGTTTTGAGACGTAGTATAGGAAGTCCGTTATAATGGTTTTTTCTACCCCAAATGCATATAATATTTGTCCAACTCTGATAAACAGTTCAAAAGTTATACCAAAAATAGAATTTATCCAAATATTATACAAAGAGCCCGAATTTCTGATAAGTGCCCATAAATACTTAGTTTCTTTACGTTTTCATGTTTATAATTTTATAAAAACACCAAAACAACTTTATTTGTTACTTTCTTAATTTTGATAAAAGATACAAAGTATGAGTGCATTTCTATTAGGCAATTCCTTGTGGTTTGACATAACCCTGAATTATACTACAATTGAATCTTGAAAGAGATACAAGTGTAAAATAGTAAAGTGTTAAACTTCTAAATTGTTTTTGTTGATTAAAAATTCTTAAAAATATAAGTTCAAACCAACTCATGGTTTGTAACTTTGTAGATAGGAATAATATGTAAAAAAGTGCAATCCAATCAATGGATTATTACTTAAACAATAAAATAGTGATGAATAATAAATCTAAGCGCTAACATTTACTTTATTTCATTTATTTTTTCAAACTAACATTTACTTTCTGTCATTTATTTTCCGCAACTAACATTTACATTCTGTCATTTACTTTTCCACAACTAACATTTATTTACTGCTTTATTCTTTTATTATTTATACCAACCCTTCGAAAGAAGTGATATGGTTAACTGCTAAATTTATTCATTTGTTCATTTTATTATTCTTTGATACCAACGTTTCATAAGAAATAGTATGGTTATCTTAATAAAATGAGACCGACCATTATAGTATGGTTAAAAGGAACCCAAAAAAGGAGTAAATAAATATAGTCACTAATTAAATAAATAGTTCATCACTCATCACTATAAAATCAAATAAAAATAAACTTGCAACTGGGAAATCTCCTTTCAACAAAGTGACACATTTTGTTGTTGAGGGGGAATTCCTAGTCAGAATCTTTGTTCAGTAAATTGGCGCCGTTGCCGGGGAATTGCTACATAATGGAAATTCATACATATATGTTTTGTCAATAGTAATTGTAAATACAATTCATACAATTTTATTTTATTTTTCTATTTTTGTACATTTAAAAAACCTTTCTTGTTGTTATAAAAAAATTTAGGTGATGATGAGGTACTCATTTTCAACTTTTTTCAAAAGAACAACATAAGGGTGGTCGAAATCAACAAGGATTAGTGGCTGAATTTTTCATTAAAGAATGAAGAAGCCGGTTCTTCAAAATTCCAAAAAGGAAGCTACTTTCATCCTTGAAGGTTAAGTATTCACCATGCACTTTTTATGCCCATATTTTATTTTGTGATACTTGAACCAATATCTCCATAAACATGTTTTAGTTGATATTTTTTAGAGTTGAATTTTTACAACTAAGAGCATGCTTGATAAAATTGAGAACTCCTTAAAAGTGTTTTATTTGGTTTACTAAGTTGCTATTTGGTTTACAATGTAACAATATAAATTCTTGAAATTCTGAATGGATTTATAAATTGTTGTTTGATGTGATAAAATGCTGTTTGGTTTTCCAAAAAATTCTGTTCGGAATTCCAATTTATCAATTGGACTTGAAAAATGCTTCAATTTTCAATGTAAACATAATTTTCATGAAAAAACATGTTGTTTGATTGGAATTTCTGTCAATCAAATTTTATTCATGAACATAATATTTTAGACATTGAGAAACTCATGTAAATTGTTAGACTAATCTCAAGGAAAAAGAAAATTGCAAGTTCTAGTGATTTACAGGAAAACAAGTCCAAAAACAAACAGAAAAAAATGAGGAGTTGGCTCTAAAGGCACTACTATCTTGGAGAGGATAGTAAAATCAAGGAGAATGAAATTTTGTGTTCTCCTAAAAATGTTGCCTAGTTTTCATTTTTCTTTCTTTCAAAAGGTTACATAGACTTCCTTAAACTATTTTTCAAAATGACCTGAGGACAAGACAAGAACTTAAGTTGGGGGGAGTGTCTATAACATTTTGGAAGACATTTACTTTTGTGTTTTTCTCTGCTTTGTAAATTTTTAGTGTGTGTTTGATTGCGTTTTAATTTTTTTTAGTGTGTTTAATTTTTAGTTGTGTGTTTACTTTAGTTTCCCTTTTATATTTTATTTAAAATGTGAAACTTTTGAAACTCAACTTAGTGAATATCACAACTTGGCTTAAATAGTTTTTATAAAACTTCAAAAATAGAAAAGAAATGGAAAAGAAGGTTTTTTCTTTTACTTTCAGGTGAGTGTTTTCAAACGTAGTATGGAATGTCCGATAGAATGAATTTTTCTACCCCAAATGCATATATAACTTTTGTCCAATTTTGATAAATAGTTCAAAAGTTATGCCAAAAATAGAATTTATCAAAATACTTGACAAAAAGCCCAAATATCCCCGGGTGATGAACCACATGCAAAAGTAACAACTAAACAGGGCAGAAATGGAATTTCATGTTAAATTGGACTAAACAACCAAAACTTTGAATCAATAACATCCTAAAATCATAGGAAACATCCACACAAAATTTCGTTCCCAAATTTCCCCTAGTCATGCACTACTTGCACCTGTAACAACCATAAAGGGTAGAATTGGAAATTCATGTTATATTTGAGTGAACAACCAAATCTTTGCATCAATAACATCCTAAAATGATAGGACACAACCACAAAACGTTTCTAGCAAAAATTAAAAGCTTAATTGATTTAACTAAACAAGAAAAATTCAGGATCAATTCAAAATAAAATATCAAAACTAGAGAAGAAAGGGAAAAAATGGTTTTTTGGATATTTAGGATGGAGTTTTCAGTCGTATTATGGAATGTCTAATAGAATGAATTTTTCTTATCCAAATGCGTATAATATTTGTCCAATTCTGAGAAATAGTTCAAAAGTTATGCCAAAAATAGAATTTTTCAAAATAGTATGCAAATGGCCTAAATTTCCCTTGGTGATGCACCACATGCAACACTAATAACCAAACAGGGAAAAAATGGAAATTCATGTTAAATTTGAGTAAACAACCAAAACATTGCATAAAAAACACCCTAAAATCAAAGGAAATAACCACAAAAAGTTTCTTTCCAGAATTTCCCCTAGTCATGCACAACTTGCAATAATAACAACCATAGAGGGTAGAATTGGAAATTCATGTTATATTTGAGTGAACAACCAAAACTTTGCATCAATAACATCCTAAAATCATAGGTAACAACCACAAAAATTTCATGCTTGAATTTCCCATAGTCATGCACTATGTACGACAATAACAACCACAGAGGGTAGAATTTGAAATTCATGATATAATTGAGAGAACAACCAAAGCTTTGCATCAATAACATCCTAAAATCTCAAAACACAACCACAAAAAGTTTCTAGCAAATATTCAAAGGCGAACTCATTTAGCTAAACAAGAAAAATTCAAACTAAAACTTCAGAAATAGAAAAGAAATGAAAAAAGCTTTTTTTTTTATTTTCAAGAGGGAGTTTTCAGACATTGTATGGAATGTGTGATAGAATAGATTTTTCTACCCCAAATGCATATAATATTTGGCCAATTATGTTAAACAGTTCAAAAGTTATGCCAAAAATAGAACTTATCACAATATTATGAAAAGAGCCCGAATTCCCCGTGATGATGCACCCCATGCAATAGTAACATTCAACCAGGGCAGAAATGGAAATTCATGTTAAATTTGAGTCAAGCAATACATGGAACAGTTGTTGGGTACCAACAAGTCAGAATATACCTAGAAGGGGGTTAAATAATTGTCGTAGATCCTTTACTCTGCTTTTTATCGATTAACCAGTGCTTGGACTTTATCGATTATGCTTGTAGATAATTGATTATCCTGCATCTTGCAGTTCTTGATTTTATGGTTTCTTGCACAACAAGTCATTGATTGCCAATCTTTACACAATTAATTGATTACATAGGTTACAAAAGGATACTAATTGATGTGAATCCTTTTGAGGGGATTCATATTTTATTTTGATCGTTCTTGAATGTAAGTCTTTGAGAAGAATATGGAATTTTTGCACTTTGAAAGTTGTTAAATTTTTGATTGGTTTTTGTTTTGGGTTTTTGTTTGGCCGTGGTGTATGATTATGTGGTTTGGTTTTTGGTTGTTTGTGGTGTGTGTTTGGCCGTGGGTTTTGGGGGGAAGGTTGAGTGAGTTTGTGGATTGTTTAGGGAAATTGTGTATGTATATTTGTTGATGGTTGTATGTGAGGGTATTGTTTGGCCGTGTGTGGTTGATGGTTGAAGTCGATAGAAGAAGATGGATTAGATAGGAAGATGAAGGCGCCACAAGCTTGATGGCTTGAGAAGCCTAATGTATTTCGCCACAAGAAAGAGCACCTTGATAAGAAATGACATTGGTTTAACCAAGAAACTAGGAGAAACTCAACTAGCAAAGGATTATTTTCCAAATAAAATTCAAGTTATTTTATTCAATAACAAAGCCAAGTACAAATAGCCATAGAATTTTCGGCCAAGCTTTGTGTGCATGTGAATAAAGAGTAGTAAAGTACATTGAATATTTTCCAAACTCTTTTCCCCCATGTGTTTTCAGTTTGGGAGGGAATTTGAATTTGAAAATGGTTCTTCATGGAGTAAGTGTCCAAATTCGGTTGAGGAGTGAATAAGGAAACAATCATTTTGTCTTCATGGCTTTCCTTTATGGTTTTCCTCATGTAAAAGGACAATATCGCCTTGATGATTACACCCACTCATAGTAATTGTGGATAAGGAAGGTATGGATGGATTCCAATTTGAGTTGAATGCTTTGGAGTGAATAAGGAAACAATTAATTTGCCTTCCTTGCTTTCCGTATGGCTTGCCTCGTGTGGATAGAGAGATTCTCTATGATGATCACATTCAACACATGCTTAATTTGAATAAGGAAGGTATTGATGAGTTTTCATTATGATTTGAATCTTTAAGGAATGTTTTGCCTTGCTCCTTGCTTCTGATTCACACGCCTCCTTGATTAGGAAATAAAAGGAATTTGTTTGATTGCTCTTGATTGTTGCCATATAGGGTTCTTCCACATGTGCTCTTCAAATTAGACAAGGATTCCTTGAGATCTTATGGCCTTCAACGGTAATCTAATGGCTTGGCTCACTAAGGAAATTGTTCCCTTGCTTGTACCTGGATTACATGGTTCTTAATGAAATTTATTACAACTATAAGTTCAATTATAATGAAAATAGTAATTGTTCATTCAAATAAGGTAGGAAAATAATTCCTAGACTACATGTGGGTATGATAATCCCCACTTATTAAATGTGACTCCCACATGCCTCAAGTGTTCCCTCCTAACTTGGGTTACTTCTATAAAAATGGTGCAATGTGTGGGGCTGATTTCCTTGCTAGGCTTTGTTGACTTGGTCACTTCTTCCACTAATAGGTTGAGAGTTTGGTGTGCTTTCTTTGTTCTGGACCGGGTCATGGGTCTTCCTAGCCCACTTAGCTCTTCCTCATTGATGGGCCTTGGTGGATTCATATCACTATTACTGATTATAGCAGGCAACACATAATCAATGCATTAACAAGAATATAAAGAACTAAAGTAAAGGAGATAAGGGTTAGAAAATTGTGAACAAGGAAATTTTATCCTGGTTCGTTTCCGGTCTACTACAAACTCTATCCAGGACTCCCCTTATGATCTCGGGAGATTTTGCGTCATAATTGAAATTGTTTGAATACACAAAAAACTTCCAATATACGACAAAACTAAGACGCTACTTTCTTGGACTCTACGAGCATGACAAACTCGTTTTGACTTCTCTAACTCGTCTACTAAGATCTCCTATCTTTTCGTAAGTAGGCCTTAGCCAGGTATCACTCGAACCATTACCTCCTAGTCTCCGTGAAGAATAACCAGATCTCTTCTTGATGTGAAACTATTCACCAAGAGATCAAATTCCTTGTTCTATACATATTTTGAGTTTTCTTGAGTACTTAATACTCAGATAAAACAATGTAAACTCAATTCTAAAACACTAAGCATAATACTCACAAGAACCCAATCTAAATGTGAAATTATGCAAAGGGTTTTCAAAAAATAGTTTTCACAATTTTCAGAAAACATATTTTTCTCACTTTGACTCTAAAACAAACCAAGAAATTCAAGCAAGAACGTAATGGATGGAAAGACCTAGAGATGCATGTAATGGTGTGAATGTCTAAGACCTATTCAGTATGCTCTCACTCTCTAAATATCCTAATGCAATCTACTACACTTATGCCATGTATATTCAATGTGATCTTCTAGTTATTCAACTTATGCAACATGGGCTAGAATTATAGCATATATACCAAACACACTAATACTGCAATTAATCGATTATACATAGACTTAATCGACTAACGGGTTGTGAAGAATTGATTTTTTGTTACGTCATAATTGATTAACTGATTGCTTAACCGATTGCTTAATCAATTAACACACCAACAAAATCAGATTGGTTAGCTACTGTAATTCTGATCATTGATTATATACAACACATAATCGAGTATGCTGCATGAAAATTAGTTTCTTGGTAAATGGTAAACTACCTATATGACATGCGATCATGCAATACATAGTTTTTCAAATATGTTACCTTTAATGCACCAAACCATGTATGAAGATGCATGAGCTTACTTATCATATGATATCTAGATGTTATGTCTCAATTTTAATCTTGTTTATTTTAAAGCTCTTGTGAAACTCCCACCTAGGTTTTCCTAACCTAGACTCGATCTAAGGCAATCATCTTAAGACTTCTAATGAAGTAAAGCTTAGAAATCCCTTAGTCTATAGATGTGATCCTTGAGTCTTCGGCTTGTTATTTGTTGTACGATCTTCAAGCTTTCTTGTATGTCCATTGTCTTCATAAAAACCAAGGTTAACGTCAAATATGCAAGTCTTGATACTTTTCACTTTCAATCACCCCCTTTTGATGATGAAAACTCTACACCAAATTGTTGTTTGACGAGCTTGATGATGATCGATAAGTGTTTCAAGTTTGATTTTATGTCAAAGTTGTGCTGCCCGCTTCACTTAGTTCTCCACTTCGACTAAGAAACGAGGTGAAAATATTTAAGCAAGTGTAGGTAGCATAGTTACAGAAGCTCAACAACCTGAAAAACACTTCAAACAACAAAATAACCTCTCCTCCTTTTGATATTATCAAAAAGCATAGGCAATAACATGATAATAGCTGGTCAAAAGTAGGAAGAGATATAATAGTTTGTGAAAATAAATTGTAATTAATCATTTAGTATTGAATGTGGTTGATTAACAAATTCTAAGAAGATTGAATAAATGCATAAATCGCTGCATTTAATCGATTAATGGCTATATTTAATCGATTAAACTGACAAAAAACAGAATATGGACAAGATGAGATCAAACATATATTTCTGATTTATCAAGCATGGAATGATTAATATTACTGATTTTTTCAGTTAAGGCATGTATTAATCAAATATATGTAATATACACGCAAGATAAGATCAAGATTCTCATAAAACCATGATCCATTGACATAATTAACCATAGTTCAACAATATATGAAATAGCAATTTGAAACAAGTACATAGCAAGAGTTTCATCAAAAGAAAACATATTATAAGCATAAAGATACAATTCCCAAAGGAAATAAAGTACATGACCCAAAAGATATACTAGACAACAAAATCATAACACCCTAAGATCTAGACACTCCTAAACTATTCATGAGGTGGTGAAGGAGGTCCTCTTGCTTGTGAATGCATGATGTCATTGCTAGTCCGAATAAGGAAATCTAGGCGATTGATTTCGTCGTTAAATCGTTCATTTTGTCTCTCAAACCCCGATTGAATCAAGTTCCTCAAAGACTCATAGTGAGTATCAAATGAGCTATCCGGAAAGGCGGTCCTTGAGGCATAGCAGAAACCTCCCCCTGATTCTCCGGAATATGTTCATCCTTAGGAACATCTTCGTTCGACAAATCCAAATCCAAGTCAAGTGCTCACGTGAATTTGTAGAAATGATTGTTGTATCAGATGTATCTATTTCTAGATAATCAATGATGCAGGATATGAAAATATCGTAAGCCAGAAACTAGGTTGAAGAGGTTGAGATACCATACATCACCTTTATAATTTCCTCGGGCTAGTTATTCGTAATGTTTTCTAGAATAACCAACATAAATTCCAGGTCGTTGATAGTTGGTTGGGCATGATTTGTGTTTATCTGAAAAACTATATTTGGAACTATATAATATAGAAGTCGGCTTTTCATCAATATCAATCCAACTTTAGTTAATTCTCATTGCACATACAAGTGTGGTCCTCTGAGACATGATTTGTACATTTCAGTTGTATCAAATGAGTTCCATAACTAATTTTAGAAGTCCCCGAGGTTGGAAACGTCAATACACAACCCACCCACAATTAGAAATAGATTCTCTCTGAGCTCAAATAATTTTCCCAAAAGCAAAACCAATAGCTTCCGTCCTTATATCAAAAGTTAGCATACAGTTCCCTAACTAGAGTATGGTATACCATTCCATTAAGCTCAAGAAATTGGTTCACTCCCTGAATTTCCATTCCATGAGGAAACTCGACGCCTTGCTCTACCATTCAAGCCATATCCGCATAGCGAATGTAAGTTGGATTTCTTCCTTGGAATTTGGCTAAGCGTGTTTCTTGTAGAATTAGTGACAACTAGGGGTCACCATGATCCCTTCAATCACCTCCACTAGATGAAGAGCCAGTTTCAGTTTGTCTTGAACGATTAACAGTAGTTTTGAATCTCTTTTGATTTCCATTTGCCATCATTCCGGTATTGGAGTGGTTTAATCGAATATGTAATTGATTTAGGGTGATTCTGGGCTAGGGTTTGGAATTGGGGGAAATTTGAGGTTTTCATATTTTTGTTGATTTGGGTGCTAATTGATGACTAATTAGACTTAGGGATCAATTTGGATTTCTATATGATTTGGATAGATCAATTTCACCAATTGATTAAAAAAAGGTAGGAGTTTTGGGATTTAGGGTTTGAAAAACTTTCCCAAACACATACTGAATATGATATACCTTACTGTCGTTAATCGATTAAGGCACCTGTTAATAGATTAAGACCCATTATAGTCTTAAGCAACTAAGCCCAGTTAACCGATTAAAGAAATACTTAATCGATTGAAGATATAAATTTTCAAAATGCTTAAGCTACTGGAACTCAATTTAATCGATTATAACACAGGGTAATCGATTAACATTAGTAAAATTACATTTTTGAATACATTTTTGATATTGACATGGAATGGTAAGACACTTAACATAATAATATATTCTAGACAGAGTTAAACACTTTTAGCACAAAATACAGAATCATGAATACTATTTATTAAGCACAAAGGAATCATGCATTCATCATATATTACAAATATGAGCATACTGATTATGCAAAGGCATACAATACCAATAACTGTGGAAGGGGCTTGGTGAAAATATATGGTAGTTGTTTAGTGGTTCCAAAAAATTTATGTAAACATACACCTTTTTCAACATGACCATGCAAGAAATGATGCCTTATTTCTATATGATTGGTTCTAGAATACAAGACGAGATTCTTGGATAGGTTTATGACACTTGTGTTATCGAAATTAACTGTTATCTTTTCGAACTTGAGACTGAAATCCATATGTTGCTGCTTCATCCAAAGGATTAGAGTGCAACACAGACCATATGCAATGTACTCCGCTTCAGCGGTGGATAAAGCAACACATGCTTGGTTTTTGCTATGCTATGACACTAAGGTGCTGCCCAAAAGGTGGCAAGTTCCACTAGTGCTTTTTCGATCCAATTTACACCCAGCGAAATCAGAATCGGAATATCCTACCAAGGATAGTGAGGCATCCCTAGAATACCATAATCCTATAATATGGGTTTCCTTAAGATATCTCATGATTCGTTTAACAGAACTAAAGTGTGATTCTTTAAGAATAGATTGATATCTCGCACACATACAAACACTAAACATATATCAGGGCAACTCGTAGTTAAATATAGTAATGAGCCTGTAATGCCATGATATTTAGTTACCTCTACTGCTTTTCCTTTTTCATCTTCGTTTAAGTAGCATGAGGATGCCATCAGTGTAGATGCTTCTTTGCACTTTTCCATCTCAAATTTGCGAAGTAACTCTTTGCAATATTTCTATTGGTGGACAAATATGCCACTATTCATTTGCTTAATTTGTAATCTGAGGAAGAAGGTAAACTATCCCATCATTGACATTTCAAATTCACTCTGCATCAAATCAGAAAACTCCTTGCACATGAAGTCATTAGTAGCTCCAAAGATAATACCATCAACATATATTGTCACTAATAAAACATGATTAACTGATTTTTGGATAAAGAGCTTTATATCGACTTTGGCTCTTACGACCCCCTTTTCTAAAAGAAAAGTACCCAGTCTATCATACCAAGATCGAGGATCTTGCTTTAGGCCATAAAGTGCCTTTTTTAGCTTATAGACATGGTTCGGGAACTTATAGTTTTCAAAACTGGGCAGTTGTTCAACAAAAACCTCCTCTTGAATGAATCGATTCAAGATGGTGCTCTTGACATCCATTTGGAACAATTTAAAATTCATTATCGTTGCGAATGCCAATAACATCCTAATGGCCTCTAACCTCACAATTGGGGCGTAGGTCTCGTTATAATTGATACCTTCCTCTTGGTTGTATCCATTGGCTACTAGGCGTGCATTGTTTCGTATTATTAAGCCAAATTCAACAAGTTTGTTTTTAAAGACCCACTTGGTGCCAATTAATGAATGATCTTTAGGTTTGGGGACCAAGTCCCACATATTATTACGTTCAAACTCGTTTAGCTTTTGTTGCATAGCTATACCCTAGTGCTCATCCTCTATGGCCTCATCTACAGTCTTAGGCTCTCTTTGAGATACGTAAGCTACGAAATTACAAAAATTACACTTAGAATTACGGGTTACCACCCCCAAAGAAATATCACCTATTAATTTATGAAGTTGATGGTCTTTCTTGGTTTTCCTCACCCTCAGTAAGTCCTGTTAGTCCTTGCTAAATTCTTGATCATCCTGAGCCTCTTTGTCTTTTTCCAAGTCCTTAGTATATGCTTCTTCCAAAGTGAACATGGATCGAATCTTCTACATGCATTTGTCCATCTCGAGTCTTGTTTGTTGAGCGTTTTTCCAACTGCTAATTTAATTTACTTTATCCTTGAGTGACAAAACAATCACTCATCATATGCTTTGAACATCGAATATTCGGATATCAGTTTTGTCCCTGTGTCCGAAGGCATACCTGCAAAATAATTTACTTGGCTTGTTTGGGTATCCAAGTTATCTTAGGTCTCTTCTTGTTAGTAACTGAAGTATCTAGACCTTTTTGCACCCATACATATTTGCCACTTGGCACACAATATTTTCGAATATAGCAGGATATAGATCTAAGACCATGTGTACCACAATAAAAGCAAGTAGGCATGTTATGATTAAATCTAGTATGTGTATGTGCTACTTGTTTTCTATACGATTTTCGTATATTTTTAGGTTTGTAGCCTAGACCTCCATGATTACCTACATTTCTAGATACAACAAATGATTCTGATTGGTCACATATATGAGTCTCAATTAACTTACTAGAGCAAGTACATGAGGCATCAGAGTAGATTTGATCAAGAGTTTCATTTTCTAATTTTAGTTCATCTAAATCTTGTTGCATATTATTAATTTGTTGTTCATGCAATAGAATTAATCGTTTCCTATCTACGTTAATCGTAGCAAGCATTTTCAATTCCTCATGTAATTCAACAGATTCAACCTTTTTGAGGTTGGTCGGACATTGTAGCCTCATATGTCCAACCTTCCCGCATTTGTGGCAAGTGTAGAGCTCCTTTGGGTTCTTGCCTTTCTTGGTTGAGTCTCATGCTTCCTTGGAACCTCTTGAATCCTCCTCTTTTCTTCAAGAATTTTACACAATCTCGTAGCAGGAGATTCAAAGTTTCCACATCCAGATCGGAGTCAGAATTGTCATCCTCTTTCTGTTCTTAATTTGTGAAGTGGTTGCCTTGATAGAGATGCCTTTCTTTTTCCTATCTAAATCCTCCACCATCGTCAAGCACCCTAACTCCATCTCTTGTTCTTGGAGTTCTCCAAATAACATAGCTAAAGGCATGGAATCCAAATCTTTTGACGCCATAATTGCGGTTACTTTCGGTTGCCATTTCCTGTCAAGACAACACAAAACTTTGTTAGTTAATTCTCCTTTAGGAAAGATTTATCAAGGGAAACTAAATGGTTAACAATGTGAGTAAATAACTTTTTCATTTCACTAATAGATTCATTTGGTAACATACGAAATAACTCGTACTCATGTGTTAGCGCATTTAGCCTAGTGCGCTTAACCTCCCTCATGCCTTCATGGTTCACTTGTAAAGTGTCCCATATTTCTTTCACATTTTGGCACTGCGATAACACATTCAAGAACTTGTAGTTCTCATAACCGGACGGTTTTTCAGCATAAACCTCTTCTTGAATGAATCCATTCAAGAAGGCGCTCTTGACATCCATTTGGAACAGTTTAAAATTCATGATCGTTGCAAATGCCAATAACATCCTAATGGCCTCTAACCTTGAAACAGGGGCGTAGGTCTCATCGTAATCAATACCTTCCTCTTGGTTTTATCCCTTGGCTACTTGGCATGCTTTGTTTCATATTATTAAGCCAGATTCATCAAGTTTGTTTCTAAAGAGCTACTTAGTGCCAATTTTGGATGAGCTCTAGGTTTGGGAACAAAGTCCCACAAATTATTACGTTCAATTTGGTTTAGCTCTTCTTGCATAGCTATACCCCAGTGCTCATCCTCTATGGCCTCATCTACAGTCTTAGGCTCAATTTGAGATACGAAAGCTACAAAATTATAAAAATTAAGCAAAGAATTATGGGTTACGACCCCCGTAGAAATATCACTTATTACTTTATCAAGTGTATAGTCTTTCTTGGTTTTCCATACCCTTGACAAGTACTGATGGTCCTCGATGACTTCTTTATCATCCTGAGAGTCTTTGTCCTTTTCCAAGTCCTTAGTATATGCTTCTTCCGAAGCGAACGTGTATCAAATCTTCTACATGCATTTGTCCATCTCGAGTCTTGTTTGGTAAGCGTTTTTCCAGCTACTCATTTAATTTACTTGAGTGAGAAAACAATAACATTTCATTGATCACTCATCATATGCCTCGAACATCCAATATCCAAATATCAGTTTTGTCCCTGTGTCCAAAGGCATACCTGCAAAACAATTTACTTTGCTTGTTTGGGTATCCAAGTAACATTGGGTCTCTTCTTGTTAGTAACTAAAGTATCTAGACCTTTCTGCACCCATACATATTTGCCACTTGGAACACCTTATTTTGTAATATAGCAGGATATAGATCTATGACCATGTGTACCACAATAAAAGCAAGTATGGATGTTATAATTAAATCTAGTATGTGTGTGTGCTACTTGTTTTCTATACGATTCTCTTCTATTTTTAGGTTTGTATCCTAGACCTCCATGATTACCTACATTTATATATACAACAAGTGATTTTGACTACTATAAGTGAACATTGCTAATATATCTTTCAAGTCAAAATTTCATATAGGAGTCTCAATTAACTTAGTAGAGCAAGTACATGAGGCACAAGAGTATATTTGATCAAGAGTTCCATTTTCTAATTTTAGTTCATCTAACTCATTTTGCATCTTATTAATTTGTTGTTCATGCAATAGGATTACCCGTTTTCTATCTACGTTTATCCTACCAAGCTTTTTCAATTCCTCATGTAATTCAACATAAGTATTATATAATTCATCATAGGTAGGGGACTCATCTGAAGAAGATGATGTGTTAGAGTATACCTCATTTGCATGATCTTGACCACTCAAACTGAAAGCATCTTGCGTTTTTATCACTAAGCATAGGTTCGCAGACTCCTCCTCATCCGATGTGCTCCATCTTGATTCTTCCTAGGGAGCATCCCATACGATGTATGCTTTCCTTAACTTGAAGTCTCAAGGAGTACTCTTATCAGATTCAACCTTTTTGAGGTAGGTCGGACATTGTAGCCTCATATGTCCAGCCTTCCCGCATTCGTGGCAAGTGAAGTGCTCCTTTGGGTTCTTGCTTTTCTTGGTTAAGTCTCGCGCTTCCTTATTTTGGAACCTCTTCAATCCTACTCTTTTCTTCAAGAATTTTCCAAAATTTCGTGTCAGGAGATTCAATGTTTCCTCATCCAAATCAGAGTCAAAATCATCATCCTCTTTCTCTTCTTGATCTTAAGAAGTGTTTGCCTTGAGAGAGATGCCTTTTGTTTTCCTTTCTTAATCATCATTTAGCTAAAGGCATGGAATCCAAATCTTTTGACGCCATAATTGCGGTTACTTTCAGTTGCCATTTCCTATCTATACAACACAAAACTTTGTTAGTTAATTATTCATTAGCAAAAGATTTTTCAAGGGATACTAAATGGTCAACAATGTGAGTAAATGACTTTTGCATTTCACTAATAGATTCATTTGGTAACATGCGAAAAAGCCCGTACTCATGTGTTAGTGCATTTAGCCTAGTGCACCTAACCTCGCTCATGCCTTCATGGGTCACTTGTAAGGCATCCCACATTTCTTTCGCGTTTTGACATTGCAATACCCTAAAGAATTGATTATACAGTAGAGCCGATGTGATAATGTTTTTAGCTTGAAGGTTATGCTGAAAATTTCTACGTTCATCATCAGTCCATAGACTTTTCAGCTTTTATTTAGGTTCATCATCCACCAAGTAGGACCATTCACCACGGATTCCCAAATTTTTGTGTCAATTGCCACAATGAAGATCTTCATGTGCACCTTCTAGTATGCATACCCCTCACCACTGGAAATCGGAGGGTGGTTCATGGATGCACCATCTCCACCAAAAGTGTTTGTAGAACCCATCCTATTATCTTCTATGATCGAACAAATACACGATCAAGCTAGCATTTTTTACTAGCTCTGATCAACTTGTTGCGTACCAGCAGGTCATAATACACCTAGAAGGAGGTTTGACTGGGAGTCGCAGATCCATTACTCCGCTTTTCTGATATTTTCCATAAAACAGAAAGTTACTGTAGTTAATCAATTAAGCTTGGTTTTAATCGATTAACCAGTACTTAGACTTAATACATTATTCTTGTGGATAATCTATTATCCTAAGTCTTGTAGTTCTTGATTTTATGGTTTCTTGCAAAAGAAGCCACTGATTACCAATCTTTATACAATTAATTGATTACAAAAGTTATAGAATGATATTAATACAGATTATAGTAGGTAACCCAGAATCAATCAATTGACAAGAATATGAAGAACAAAATTAAAGGAGATAAGGGTTAGAAAATTGTGAAGAAGGAATTTTAATCTAGGTTAGTTTGCGGTCCACTGCAAACTACATCTAGGCCTCCCCTTATGATCTTGGGAGATTTTTTTCACTATTGAAATTGTTTGAGCACACAAACTTCGAATATACGACAAAACTAAGATGCTACTTTGTTGGACTCTATTCGTGATTAGGCCCCAGCTACGTATCACTTGATCCAATACCCCCTAGACTCCTTGAAGAAGAACAAGATCTCTTCTTGAAATGAAACTATTCACCAAGAGATAAACTTCCTTGTTCGATACAAATTTTGAGTTTTCTTGAGTACTTAATACTCGGATAAAACACTGTAAACTCAATTCTAAAACACTAAGTAGAATACTCACAAGAACCTAATATAAATGAGAAATTATGCAAAGGTTTTCACAAAATAGTTTTCACAAAGTCCAAAAAATAGATTTTTCTCACTTTCACTCTAAAACAAATCATAAAACTCAAGAAAGAATGTAATGCGTGGAAAGACCTAGAGATGCATGCAATGATGTGAATGTCTAAGCCCTATTCAACATGCTCTCACACTCTAAACTCTCCTAATGCAATCTATTACTCTTATGCAATGCATATTCAATGTGATCTTCTAGTTATTCAACTTATGCCACATGGGCTAGAATTATAGCATATATACCAAACTCTTTGATACTGCAATTAATCGATTATACATAGACTTGATCGATTAATAGGTTGTTAAGAATTGATTTTTTGTTATGTCTTAATTGATTAAGTGATAGCTTAATCGGTTAACTCACCAACAATATTAGATTGGTTAGCTACTGTAATTCTGTAATCATTTATATACAACACATAATCAATTATGCTGTATGAAAAATAATTTCTTGATAAATGGTAAACTACCTATATGACATGTGATCATGCAATACATAGTTTTTCAAATATGTTACCTTCAATGCACAAAACCATGTATGAAGATGCTACTTAACCTAGAATCACAAGACACAACCATAAAAAGTTTATTTTAAAGCTCATGTGAGACTCCCACCTAGGTTTACCTAAACTAGACTCGATCTAAGGCAATCATCTTAAGACTTCTAATTAAATAAATCTTACAAAGCCCTTAGTCTATAGATGTGAACCTTGATTCTTGGAATTGTTGTTTGTTGTAAGATCTTCAAGATATCTTGTATGTCCATTGTCTTCATCAAAATCAAGGTCAACGTCAAATATGCAAATCTTGACTCTTTGCTACATCCAAAAGTAACAACCATAGAGTGTAGAATTGGAAATTCATGTTATATTTGAGAAAACAACCAAATCTTTGCATCAATAACATCCTAAAATCACAGGACACGACCATAAAACAGAATCAGTTTTTGAAAAGCTGTTGAAACAGAAAACTTGGAAAAACAGAATCAGTTACAATTTTGTAACACGTTAATCGATTAACCAAGGTTTTAATCGATTTACTGGGTTGCAGAAGTGATTCTTTATAAACTACGTTTTCAGAACTTAAGCCATAACTTGCATGTTAGATTTTAAGAGAGTTAGAGCATATTTCGTGTTAATTGTTGCATCTATATGACATTGCATTTGTGAG
>NW_017722140.1:0-882 GCF_001865875.1 Lupinus angustifolius | reverse complement strand
CCTCTCTCTCTTTATTGCTTTAATCGATTACTTTGTATAGTTGTTTTAATTGTAATAATCTGTTTCTATACTATACTGTTGTAACTATGATATATCTGTTAGCTCTGTATATTTGATTCGATCTCAGTTGCTTGTCGTGCAAGAAACTGAATCTGTTTGTGTAATCTGAGCTATTTTAATCGATTAAGTTGATTGCGTTAATCGATTATTTCTACTCTGTTAATCGATTAATCTAGGGTTATTTCAATATCATCTATTGTTTTCGGAAAAGCGGATAATCTGACCGCTACACCTATTCAACCCGCCCTTCTAGGTGTATTTTAGCCACTGATACCTAACAAGTGGTATCAGAGTTAGTACAAAGTGCTAGCTCAACCGCGTATTCATGATCTTAAGGGAAATATAATGGGTTCTACAAAATCGTTTGGTGGTGATGGTTCATCCATTAATCGACCATCTATATTCAGTGGTGAAGGGTATGCCTACTGGAAAGTCCGCATGCAAATTTTTATAGAAGCCATTGACTCGGATATTTGGGAATCCGTAGTCAACGGCCCTTTCGTTCCACAGCATCTAGTGGACGATGAACCTAAAAGTCTATGGACTGATGATGAGTGCAAGAGGGTCCAGCATAACCTACGCGTCAAAAATATCATCATATCGGCCATATCCTACGATGAGTTCTTTAGGGTCTCGCAGTGCCAAAATGAAAAAGAAATGTGCGAAACTTTACAAGTGACTCACGAAGACACTAGCAAAGTCAAGCGCGCTAGATTAAATGCGCTGACCCACGAGTATGAGCTATTTTGCATGTTACCTAGCGAATCAATCAGTGATATGCAAAAGCGATTTACTCTTATCGTGAATCATTTAGTTGCTCTA
>NW_017722139.1:0-1125 GCF_001865875.1 Lupinus angustifolius | reverse complement strand
ATTGGGTCGCTTGACGATGCATGAGGATTCAAACGGGAAGAAGAAGAGCATCACATTGAGGGCTACGACCTCCAAAACAAAAGAAGATAAAGATGATGATGAATCTGTCTCCGATCTGGATGATGAAACAATGGGTCTCCTTGTTCGAAAATTCATTAAATTCATAAAAAGAAAAGGAGGATTCAAAACGTTTCAGAAGAAAGAAGCGAAGGAATCAACAAACAAAGGCAAGAACACCAAAGATCGCTTCACTTGCCACGAGTGCGGAAAAATTGGACACATGCGATTTCAGTGTCCAACCTATCTGAAAAAGGTTGATTCAGAGAAGAGCACTCCCAGGGAATTCAAATCTAGTGAAAGCCTACATCATATGGGATGTACCTGAGGAGGAAACGACATCAAGCACCTCTAGTGAGGAGGAGTCAGCAAAGCTATGTTTGATGGCTAGATCTAACAACGACGGGAATTCAAGCACACACGAAGATAATCATGAGGTATATTCTGGCACCTCATCCACTTCTGATGACTCACCTCCTTATGATGTTTTATATGAGGCTTATGTCGAGTTACATGAGGAACTTAAGAAATTGGCTAGGATAAACGTTGATAGAAAAAGGGTAATCCTCATAAATGAACAAAAAATAAGCAAACTACAAAAAGAATTAGATGAATTGAAATTAGAAAATGAAACATTAGACCTCATCTATTCTTGTAGCAAATGTAACTTCTCTGAAACTAATTTATGTCAAACATTTGTCTGTGAGACTTGCGAGACTTTGCAAGAAGAAAATTTTAAACTTAAAGAAAAACTCACACGTCTCACAAACAGTCAACAACAATTAGACACTATGCTAAGTCAAACAAGAAACGTTGGTGATCATACAGGACTAGGTTATACTCGCCCAACTAGGAACAAAAGACCATATAGAAAACCTGTAGCTCGTCCTAAAAATAAATATCACAAGCACACACCTACATGTTTTTACTGCAATACATATGGTCATACCTCATATTCATGTTACATCAGAAAATATGGTAAACCTAGCGGCATTTATATGTGGATAAAGAAGGAGATGACTCCCCGATTACTAATAGAAAAGGACCCAATATCAATTGGGTACCTGA
>NW_017722138.1:0-253 GCF_001865875.1 Lupinus angustifolius | reverse complement strand
AGACATATGACAGGTGACAGATCAAACTTCCTAGATCTTTCACTTAAAGGTAAAGGATACGTCACGTACGGAGACAACAACAAGGGAAAGATTCTTGGCACCGGAACAGTTGGTAACTCATCTCAGACTCTTATTGAAAATGTTCTTTATGTTGAAGGATTAGAACATAATCTCTTGAGTATAAGCCAACTATGTGACAAAGGTAATTGTGTATCTTTCGATTCTGATTGTTGTATTATTCGTGATATTTTAT
>NW_017722137.1:0-648 GCF_001865875.1 Lupinus angustifolius | reverse complement strand
TTAATGAGAGTAATATCCCCAAATACTTCTGGGCAGATGTAGTGTATACTGCATGCTATGTTATAAATCGAGTACTTCTAAGGCCTAATATAAATAAAACTCCTTATGAACTTCTGAAAGGTCGTAAACCAAACATATCCCATCTTCACGCTTTCGGATGCAAAAGTTTTAAATTAAATACTGGAAAGCGAGCTTTAGGAAAATTTGATTCAAAAGCCGATGAAGGAATATTTTTGGGGTACTCGATGCATAGCAAAGCCTTTCGAGTCTTTAACAAATATTTAATGCAAGTAGAAGAGTCTATCCGTGTACAATTTGACGAATCTTCTCCAAAAGAGAAGAGAAAGGTCGTGTCTGATGATGTTGCAGGTGCTTTAGAGGAAGCATACTCAAAAGACGTGGATAATGAGAAAGCAACCAATGAAGAAGGTCAGACCAGATCTCAGGAGCATTCAGATATGCCAGCTGTGTGGAAAACCAAGAAAGCTCACTTAATCGACAAAGTAATAGGTAACATATCTACGGGAGTGGTAACCCATAGTTCCTTACGAAAGTTTTGTAACTTTGTAGCTTTTGTATCTCAGATTGAGCCTAAGACCATTAATGACGCCATTGAGGATGTACACTGGGGTATAGTTATGCAAGAAG
>NW_017722136.1:0-24492 GCF_001865875.1 Lupinus angustifolius | reverse complement strand
TTGAATGGTTACATTCAAGAAGAAGTTTATGTTGACCAACCGCCTGGTTTTGAAAATTTTAAATATCCGAACCATGTTTATAAACTTAAAAAGGCACTTTATGGTCTCAAGCAAGCTCCTAGAGCTTGGTATGATAGACTAAGTACCTTTCTTTTGGAAAAAGGGTTCGAAAGAGGCTTGGTTGACACAACGCTCTTTATTCGTAAATTAGAAAATCATGTATTACTTGTACAAATCTATGTTGATGACATAATATTTGGATCTACTAATGATATTCTCTGTAGAGAGTTTTCTGAGATGATGTAGGGAGAGTTCGAAATGTCTATGATGGGAGAACTCAGATTCTTTCTGGGGCTTCAAATAAAGCAGCCAGAAAGTGGGATATTCATTCATCAGGCGAAATATTGCAAAGAGCTACTTAAGAAATTTGATATGGATAAATGTAAGGAAGCCTCCACTCCTATGGCATCTGCATGCTACCTAGATAAGGACGAAAAAGGAAAAGCAATAGAGGTAACAAAATATTGTGGTATAATTGGGTCATTACTTTACATAACTGCAAGTCGACCTGATATCATGTTTACTGTATGCATGTGTGCGAGATTTCTAGAGGGAGTTTTTAGACGTAGTATGGAAAGGCTGATAGCATGGATTTTTCTACCCCAAATCCATATAATATTTGCCCAATTCTGATAAACAGTTCAAAAGTTATGCCAAAAATAGATTTATTCAAAATACTATGCAAAGAGCCCGAATTTCCCCTTGTGATGCACAACATGCAACAGTAACAACCAAACAGGGCAGAAATAGAATATTATACTAAATTTGATTAAACAACGAAAACTTTGCATCAATAACATCCTAAACTCATAGAAAACAACCACAAAAAGTTTCATGGTGAAATTCCCCTAGACATGCAGTACGTGCAATAGTAACAACCATAGAGGTTAGAATTGGAAATTCATATTACAATTGAGTGAACAACCAAAAATTTGTATCAATAACATCCTAAAATCACAGCGCATAACCACAAAAAGTATCTATAAAAAATTCAAAGCCAAACTGATTTAACTTAAAAACAAAAATTCAAAATAAAACTTCAAAAATAGAAAAGAAATTGAAAACTGGTTTTTTTCGGATTTTCAGGAGGTAGTTTTAAGACGTAGTATGGAAAGTTCGATAGAAAAGATTCTTCTACACTAGATGCATAAAATATTTGTTATATCTCATTAAAATATCTTTTTGAAAAACCATTGACCGATTAAGAGTTATTTTAATAGATTAAGCATTACAATCTTGGGAACCCATTAATTTATTAATTATGGGTTTAATCGATTAAGGGTTGTTACAATTTCTTGTTTCTTTTATTTTAAAGAATCGTTAATCGATTAAATTTAATGATAATCGATTATCTAGAGTAGAAAACAGAAGTATAAATTAACCCAAGTTTTTCATATGGCTTCATAACATACATATCATAGAGGTTACAACACCCACGGAAAACAAAGATTTTTCACATAGTTATGAAAATCATTGCTCTTTCACTTTTATATCTTTAGAGAGATTTTGAAAGTGTTCCTTTGAAAAGAGAGAAAAGGGAGAATCTTTAGAAATATTTCCAAAGAAAACTTGCATCTCACATTTTCTATATTATGGTTTTGTGAGATTTCTAGAAGGGTTCTTAGATTCTAGAAGAGTGATTATTCTACACACATAAGTGCATCAAACACGTGAAAGATTTAGACATGGCATAAACATATTCTCTTGGTGTGTTTATTTTCACAATTGATAGAGAATTGGTTTGGGAAAACCCTAGCTACGGTTATGTTTTAGTTAGTGGTTGTCTTCACTAGGAAATAAGTCTTAGATAGAGAGAGAAATCGACTAGGGCAAGAATTGCAAAAGGTGTTGGTATCCTAGTAGGAGAGATGAGTGGTCAAACCGGGTTTAGGGCTCAATAGATCCAAGAAGAAAGTTCTTGTGTGTAATATTGGAATTGTGTTTGTATGAAACAATTATATTCCATAGTGAAGGAAAATCTCCCAAGGTCATAAGGGGAGGCTTGGACGTAGTTTGCAAGTAGACCCGCAAATGAACCAGGATAAAACTCGTCTCTCATTCTAAGTTATCTGCATATTTTGTTGTGTGCATTTACTATTCTTAATCATCTTTGAAAGTGCATATATTTTTAGTTAAATCTTGATAATCTTGGAGATCAAAGAAAACTATATTTCATAAATAGGAACTGCATAATCAATTAGGTTCTTTAGTTAATCAATTATATGCAAAACGAGTTAATTGATTATAGCTGGTGTTAATCAATTAAATAGTGAGTGAATTTTTAAAATTTATTTGTTAACCGAGCAACAATAATTGTGTACAATATCACCTATTCACCCCCTCTAGGTGAGTTATAGATCCTTATTGGACCAAACAATTCTAATAAACATTTCAAAAGTAATGAAAAAAAAGAATTCATCAAAATATTATGCAAAGAGCCCGGATTTCCCCTAGTGATGCACTACATGCAACAATAACAATCAAACATGGCAGTAATGGAAATTAGTGTTAAATTTCAGTAAACAACCAAAGCTTTGCATCCATAAAATCCTAAAATCATAGGCAAGAACTACAAAAAGTTTCAAGCCCGATTTTCCCCAAGTCATGCACAACGTGCAACAGTAACAACCATAGAGGGTAAAATTAGAAATTCATGTTATATATGAGTGAAAACCAAAACTTTGCATCAATAACATTCTAAAATCACAGGACACAACCACAAAAAGAGTCAAGCAACAATTCAAAGCCGAATTGATCTAACTAAAGAAGAAAAATTCAAGACAAACACAAAATAAAACTTGAAAATAGAAAAGAAATGATAAAGGGTTTTTATTTTATTTTTAGGAGGAGGTTTTCAGATGTTGCATGAAAATTCCGATAGAATGGGTTTTGCTAGCCCAAATGCATATATAAAATTTGTCCAGTTCTAATAAACAGTTCAAAAGATAAGCGACAAATAGAATTTATCAAAATACTATACAAAGAGTCTAAATTTCAGTAATTGAAATTAGTGTTAAATTTCAGTAAACAACCAAAACTTTGTATCCATAAAATCCTAAAATCATAGGCAAGAACCACAAAAATTTTCAAGCCCAATTTCCCTAGAGTCATGCACTATATGCAAAAGTAACAACCATAGAGGGCAGAATTGGAAATTCTTGTTATATTCGAGTGAAAATCAAAACTTTGCATCAATAACATTCTATAATCACAGGACATAACCACAAATAGTTTAAAGCCACAATTCAAAGCCTAACTGATCTAACTAAACAAGAAAAACACAAGACAAATACGATATAAAACTTAAAAAATAAAAAAGAAATGGAAAAGGATTTTTATTTTATTTTTAGGAGAATGGGTTTTTCTAGCCCAAATTCTGATAAACAGTTCAAAAGATATGAGAAAAATAGAATTAATCAAAATACTATACAAAGAGTCGGAATTTCCCTTAGTGATGCACTACATGCAATAGTAACAACCAGACATGGCATAAATGAAAATTTGTGTTAAATTTGAGTAAACCACGAAAATTTTGTATCAATAACACCTAAAATCAAAGGAAATAACCACAAAAAGTTTTATAGCCTGAATTTCCCCAATTCATGCACTACGTGGAATAGTAACAACCACAAAGGGCAGAATTTGAAATTCATGTTATATTAGAGTGAAGCACCAAAATATTGCATCAATAACATCCTAAAATTACATGACATGTCGACAATAAGTTTCAAGCCCAAATTCAAATCCTAACTGAATTAACTTAACAAGGAAAACACAAGAGAAATTTAAAATAAAACTTCAAAAACAGAAAAGAAATAGAAAAGTTGTTTTTATTTTATTTTCAAGATGGACTATTCAGCTGTAGTATGAAATGTTTGACAAAATGGATTTTTCTACCCCAAAATCATTTAAAATTTGTCCAACTCTGATAACCAGTTAAAACGTAATGCCAAAACTAGATTTTATCAAAATATTAAGCAAAGAGCCCGAATTTCCCTTAGTGGTGCACTACATGCAAAAGTAACAACCAGTCTGGGCAGAAATGGAGATTCATGTTAAATTGGAGTAAACAAGCAAAACTTTGCATCAATAACATCATAAAATCATAGGAAACAACCACAAAAAGTTTCAAGCTTGAATTTCCCCTATTCATGTACTACATGGAGTAGTAACAACCGTAAAGGGCAGAATTGGAAATTCATGTTATATTAGAGTGAACCACCAAAACATTGCATCAATAACATTCTAAAATCTCAGGTCACAACCATAAAAAGTTTCAAGCCCAAATTCAAAGCCTAATTGATATTTATGAACAAGAAAAACGCGAGACAAATACAAAATAAAATTTGAAAATAGAAAAGAAATTGAAATGGTTTTTATTTTTTATTTTTAGGAGGTAGTTTTCAGACATTGTATGGAAATTCCGATAGAATGAGTTTTTCTAGCCAAGTGCATATAAAATTTGTCCAATTATGATAAACTGTTCTGAAGATATGCGAAAAATATAATTTATCAAAATATTATGCAAAGAGTCTGAATTTCCCCTAGTGATGCACTACACGCACTAGTAACAACCAGACATGGCATAAATGAAATTTTGATTAAACAACGAAAATTTTGCATCAATAACATCTAAAATCAAACAAATAACCCCAAAAAGTTTAGAGCCTGAATTTCCCATATTCATGCACTACGTGGAATAGTACCAACCACATAGTGAAGAATTCGAAATTCATGTTATATTAGAGTGAACGACCAAAACTTTGCAGCAATAACATCCTAAAATCACATGACATGTCCACAATAAGTTTCATTTCGAAATTCAAAGACTAACTGAATTAATTGAAGAAGGAAAACTCCAGAGAAATTCAAAATAAAACTTCAAAAATAGAAAATAATTAGAAAAATTTGTTTTTTTGGATTTTCAAGAGGGGGTATTCAAATGTAGAATTTAATGTTTCATAGAATGGATTTTTCTACCCCAAATTTAGTTATATTAGAGTGAACCACCAAAACTTTGCATCAATAACATTCTAAAATTATAGGAGACAACCACAAAAAGTTTCAAGCCTATATTAAAAGCCTAATTGATCTAACAAAACAAGAAAAAATCAAGACAAATACAAAATAAAATTTCAAAAATAGAAAAGAAGTGGAAAATGTTTTTTTTTTTTTGGATTTTTAGGTGGTAGATTTTAGACCTAGGATGAAAATTCCGATAGAATGATTTTTTCTAGCGCAAATGCATAAAAAATATGTTCAATTCTGATAAACAGTTCCGAAGATATACGAAAAATAGAATTTATCAAAATACAATGTAAGGAGTCCGAATTTCCCATAGTGATGCACTAAATGCAAAAGTAACAACCAGATAGGGTATAAATGAAAGTTCTTGTCAAATTGGAGTAAACAAGCAAAACTTTGCATCAATAACATCATAAAATCATAAGAAACAACCACAAAAAGTTTCAAGCTTGAATTTCCCCTATTCATGTATTACGTGGAGTAGTAACAACCAAAGAGGGCAGAATTGGATATTCATGTTATATTAGAGTGAACCAACTCTTATAAGCAGTTCAAAAGAAACAACCAGACTGGGAAGAAATGGAGATTCGTGTTGAATTGGAGTAAACAACAAAACTTTGCATCAAGAACATTATAAAATCATAAGAAACAAGTACAAAAAATTTCAAGCTTGAAATTCCCCTATTCATGTACTATTTGGAGTAGTAAAAACCCTAGGAGGTAGAATGGGATATTCATTTTATATTTGAGTGAACCAGCAAAACTTTGCTTCAATAACAATCTAAAATCTCAGGACACAACCACAAAAAGTTTCAAGCCAATATTCCACGCCTAAGTGATCTAACTGAATAAGAAAAATGCGAGACAAATACAAAATAAAATTTCCAAAATAGAAAAGAAATGGACAAGGTTTTTTTTTTGTATTTTTACGAGGTAGTTTTCACACGTTGAATGGAAATTTCGATAGAATGCGTTTTTCTAGCCCAAATGGATATAAAATTTAGACAATTCTGATTAACAGTTCCAGGATATGCGAAAAATAGAATTTATTAAAATACTATGCAAAGTGCCCAAATTTCCCCTACTGATGCACTACATGCAATAGTAATAACCAGACATGGCTTAAATGAAAATGCGTGTTAAATTTTAGGAAACAACATAATTTTTGCATCAATTACACCTAAAATCAAACGAAACAACCACAAAATGTTTAAAGCCTGAATTTCCCCTACTCATGCACTACTAGGAATTGTAACAACCACATAGGGCAAAATTGGAAATTCGTGTTATATTAGAGAGAACCAAAAAAACTTTGCATCAATAACATCCTAAAATCACAGGACACGTCCATAATAAGTTTCATGCCAAAATTCAAAGACTAACTGAATTATCTTAACTAGGAAAACTCAAGAGAAATTCAAAATAAAACTTCAAAAATTGAAAAGAAATAGAAAAATTGGTTTCTTTGGCTTTTCAGGATGGTGTTTTCAGATGTAGTATGAAATGTTTGACAGAATGGACTTTCCTACCCCAAATTCATTTAAAATTTGTCCAACTCTGATAAGCAGTTCAAAAGTTATGCCAAAAATAGATTTTATCAAAATATTATGCAAAGAGCGCGAATTTCCCTTAGTGATGCACTACATGTAAAAGTAACAACCAGACTGGGCAGAAATGGAGATTCGTGTTGAATTGGAGTAAACAAAATAACTTTGGATCAAGAACATCATAAAATCATAAGAAACAACTACAAAAAGTTTCAAGCTTGAAATTCCCCTATTCATGTACTATTTGGAGTAGTAACAACCATAGAGGGCAAAATGGGATATTCATTTTATATTAGAGTGAACCAGCTAAACTTTGCATCAATAACATTCTAAAATCACAAGACACAACCACAAAAGGTTTCAAGCCAATATTCAAAGCCTAAGTGATCTAACTGAACAAGAAAAATGCAAGACAAATACAAAATAAAATTTCAAAAATAGAAAAGAAATGGAAAAGGTTTTTTTTTTTTGTATTTTTACGAGGTAGTTTTCAGACGTTGGATGGAAATTCCGATAGAATGAGTTTTTCTAGCCCAAATGCATATAAAATTTATCCAATACTCATAAACAGTTCCAGGATATGCGTAAAATAGAATTTATCAAAATACTGTGCAAAGAGTCCGAATTTCCCTTACTGATGCACTGCATGCAATAGTAATAACCAGACATGGCTTAAATGAAAATGCATGTTAAATTTTAGTAAACAATCAAAAATTTGCATCAATAACACCTAACATCCAAGGAAACAACCACTAATAGTTTTAAGCCTGAATTTCCCATACTCATGCACTACTTGGAATAGTAACAACGACATTGGGAAAATTGGAAATTCATGTTATATTAGAGTGAACCAACAAAACTTTGCATCAAGCCAAAAATAGAAAAGAAATGGAAAAGTTTTTGTATGGATTTTTACGAGGTAATTTTCACACGTTGAATCGAAATTCCGATAGAATGAGTTTTTCTAGCCCAAATGCATATAAAATTTATCCGTTTCTCATAAACATTTCCAGGATATGCTTAAAATAGAATTTGTGAAATTATTATGCAACGAGTCCGAATTTCCTCTAGTGATACACTGCATGCAATAGTAACAACCAGATATGGCTTCAATGGAAATTTGTGTTAAATTTTAGTAAACAACCACAATTTTGCGTCAATAACACCTAAAATCAAAGGAAATAACCACAAAAAGTTTCAATCCAGAATTTCCCCTACTCATGCACTACTAGGAATTGTAACAACCACATAGGGCAAAATTGGAAATTCGTGTTATATTAGAGAGAACCAAAAAAACTTTGCATCAATAATATCCTAAAATCACAGGACACGTCCACAATATGTTTCAAGCCATAATTCAAAGACTAACTGGATTAACTTAACAAGGAAAACTCAAGAGAAATTTAAAATAATACATCAAAAATAGAAAAGAAATAGAAAAATGGGTTTCTTTGGATTTTCAGGATGGAGTATTCAGATGTAGTATGAAATGTTTGAAAAAATGGATTTTCTTACACCAAATTCATTTAAAATTTGTCCAACTCTGATAAGCAGTTCAAAAGTTATGCCAAAAATAGATTTTCCTTAGTGATGCACTACATGTAAAAGTAACAACCAGACTGGGCAGAAATGGAGGTTCATGTTAAATTGGAGTAAACAAGCAAAACTTTGCATCAATAACATCATAAAATCGTAAGAAACAACCACAAAAAGTTTCAAGCTTGAATTTTCCCTCTTGATGTACTACGTGGAGTAGTAACAACCATAGAGGGCAGAATTGGATATTCAAGTTATATTAGAGTGAACCACCAAAACTGTGCCTCAATAACATTCTTAAATCACATGCCACAACCACAAAAAGTTTCAAGCCAAAATTCAAAGCCTAATTGATCTAAATGAACAAGAAAAATGCAAGAACCATACAAAATAAAATTTCAAAAATAGAAAAGAAATGGAATTTTTTATTTTGGATTTTTACGAGGTAGTTTTCAGACGTTGAATGGAAATTCCGATAGAATGAGTTTTTCTAGCCCAAATGCATATAAAATTTATCCAATTCTGATAAACAGTTCCAGGATATGCGATAAATAGAATTTATCAAAATATTATGCAAAGAGTCCGAATTTCCCCTACTCATGCACTACATGCAATAGTAATAACCAGACATGGCTTAAATGAAAATGTGTGTTAAATTTTAGTAAACAACATAATTTTTGCATCAATAACACGTAAAATCAATGGAAAAACCACAAAAAGTTTCAAGCCTGAATTTCCCCTATTCATGCACTACTTGGAATAGTAACAACCACATAGGCTTAAATGCATATAAAATTTTGACATTTCTTTTCAAATTTTGTTGTTGTATTTTGATATTGTCTTGAATTTTTCTTGTTCAGCTAAATCAGTTAGGCTTTGAATTTTGGCTGGAAACTTTTTGTGGTTAGGCCCTATGATTTTAGGATGTTATTGATGCAAAGTTGTGGTTGTTCACTCAAATATAACATCAATTTTCAATTCGACCCTCTATGGTTGTTATTCTTGCACACAGTGCATGACTAGGGGAAATTCGAGATTGCAACATTTTGTGGTTGACTCCTATAATTTTAGGATGTTATTGTTGGGAATTTTTTGTTGTTTACACAAATTTAACACGATTTTCCATTTCTTCCATGTCTGGTTGTTACTATTGCAACTAGTGGACACTAGGGAAAATTCCGGCTCTTTGCATTGTATTTTGATAATGTCTATTGTTGGCATAAGTTTTGAACTGTTTATCAGAATTAGATAAAATTTATATGCATTTGGGTTAGAAAAATCCCTTCCATCGGACTTTTCATTCTACGTCTAAAAACTCCAATCGGAAAATCGAAAAAACCTTTTTCTCTATTTTTGAAGTTTTATTTTGAACTTGTTTTAAAATTTTCATGTTCAGTTCAATCAGTTAGGCTTTGAAGTTTGGCTTGAAAGTATTGTGGTTGTGTCTTATGATTTTAGGATATTATTGATGCATAGTCATGGTTGTTTCGTGAAATTTCGCATGAATTTTATATTCTTCCCTCTATGGTTGTTACAGTTATTTTAGGATGTAATTGATGCACATTTTTGGTTGGTTACTCAATTTTAACACGAATTTCCATTTCCGCCCTACAGGATTTTATTGTTGCATTTAGTGCATCACAAGTGGAAATTCGGGCACTTTACATAGTATTTTGATAAATTCTATTTTTGGCATAAATTTTGAACTATTTATTAGAATTGGACAAGTTTTATATGCATTGGGGTAGAAATATCCACTCTATCAGACTTTTGATACTATGTATGAAAACTCCTTCGTGAAAATCCAGAAACACCTTTTTTCCATTTCTTTTCTATTTTTGATGTTTTTTTTGTTTTTGTCCTGAATTTTTCTTGTTCTTTTAAATCAGTTAGGGTTGAATCCTAGCTGAAAACGTTTGGTGGTTCATTCAAATATAACATGAATTTCCAATTCTGCCCTTGTTGGTTGTTACTGTTGCACATAGTGCATGAATAAGGGAAATTCGGGCTTGAAACTTTTTGATGTTGTTTCCTATGATTTTAGGAAGTTATTGATGCAATGTTTTGCATGTTTACTCAAATGTAATAAAACATTTCATGAGTGTCGTGTCTGGTTGTTAATATTGCAAGTAGAGCATCACTAGTGGAAATTCGGGCACTTCGCATAGTATTTTGATAAATTCTATTTTTGGCATAACTTTTGAAATCTTTATCATAATTGGCCAAATTGTATATGCATTTGGGTATAAAAAACCATTCTATTGGACTTTTCATAATACATATGAAAACTCCCACCTGAAAAATCCAAAAAAACCTTTTTTTCTATTTTTGAAGTTTTCTTGAATTTTCTTAATCAGTTAAATCTGTTTGGCTTTGAATTTTTGCTTGTAAAATTTAATGGTTTTGTCCTATGATTTTAGGATGTTATTGATGCAATGTTTTGCTAGTTGACTAATAACTGCCAAAAAGCCTAATTTTCATACAATTTTTATGGCACTTATCCTTGGCAAAATTGAGAAAAGAAATTAATTTAACACTTTTTGGATAAAATATCACAATCTTGTATATATGCTTTGTGTATTTCCTTTTTATTGTATTTTTTAGGATTTAGGTGGAAAAGAGAAGAATTAACGAAGTGTAAAAAAATGCTCAAAATAGACCAAAATGATCCACACATTACATGCTTAAGTTTGACGTGGCAAGCTATGTGCTTAGCCTTAAGCATGACTCAAGAAAAATTGGCCTATGTGGAAAGCATGGAGTCAACATGAAGCTGCTCACTAAACAGCCCAGCATGGACCAAGCCCACGCCTAGCTGACCTGGTCACAAACCTGGCACAGTCTAACTCAACCTGGCACGGTCAAAACACAAGTCTGACACAAGTCAAATTGCTCAAGCATGCAGCATAGTAGAGCACCTTGACCACCCAGCTTGGAACCACACACCTGGGCTGATCAGCAAGCACCAAGCCATATCACCATCAGCACGACCAAAGCTGCTCAAGCAGGCAACTTAACAATGCCACATAGGAGCTTAGCGGTGTGCCCTCAACAAGTTGGTCAAGTTAACTTAGCCGCCAAGCAAGCATGACATCATGCATGACCTCACTCCAAGTAGCCTCCATTGCGTTTTCAGAGGTAGCTCACAATTGTTGGGCAAGTAGCTCACAATAGCTTAGGTGACTAAGCTGCTTGGCCAAGTGACTGAACCCATGCTGAAGGGTTTGGTCAGCAGCTTGGCGGTGGAAGAGAGGAGCTTGGTGGTGGCGGAAAACTCCTATAAATAGGAGGCACTTCATGGCACTTAAGGCATTGACATTTTCATCAATACATACTCCACATTCTACTTCTCTCTAAAATCCGAAATTCCCTCTTCTTCTACACTTTCTTCTTTGTAATTTCATGGGAGGATTTTTTCTCGAAAGTAGGTTAGGTAAGTTTATGTTAAAGTTTCTCCTTAATTCAAAAGAAGAAGGAGTAATCAAATGAGATGCAAAAATTCATTTTGCAATCTCATTTGTGCATGGTAAAGTGTCTTAAATCCTTGGATTAAGATGGCTAATGTCCTAAATTTAAGTTGAATTTTGGCTCACTAATTTTTCTTGTAATTTCTTTTTTCATTATGTTGACTCATGTTTAAGTTATTATGTTTGAAATTCCAATTATTCAGAAAGTGATAAATGCGATTTTAGCTTGATCACCTAAAATGGATTTCAAGATCCAAAATGCTTCTTTTTAAAGTCTTGACAAATGACCTAAAAAGTATGAATACACCTTAGTTCATTTGCCAAATCAAAGCATCTATTTTAAGTAACTTCTAATTAAGGCTAATCAATGTTTACAGAGGCTGAAATAAGGCGTGACAACTTATTTCGTCGAGTGGCAGATTTCTATTGATTAGTGTATTTTGAAAGGTTGGAAAATCACTTTTTCTCAACGGGGGACTGCGAGAAATTTTATGAACTGATGTTTGGAATAATCAAAGTATAACACATAACTTTTATAAACATTTGTCATAAGAAACATGTTAAGAAATATTTTTGTCATTCAAACTAAATTTTATCCTCAAGAAATTGTGCATAATAGTTGTTTATGTTTATTTATGTTTACTTGTTCAAATTCCATGAACAAAATCAAACCAAAAATATGTTCAAACTTTATTAGTGATATGCCATCTTCATAATAATGTTCTGTTAGGCAATTCCTTGTGGTTCGGCATAACCCTATACTATACTACAATTGAATCTTGAAAGAGATGCAAATGTAAAATAGTAAAGTGTTAACTTCTAAATTTTATTTGTTGACAAAGATAGAAACCTTGAATTAAAGTGGCATCTAATTCATTAGTTGTATCTTTGTGAAAAATATTTGCTTAGGTAAATTGTTAGAAACTTTTGATGAATAAAAGCAGAAATTTCGTGTTTGAAGCGTTACGTGTAAAAAATTCACAAATCATGAAAAATCTCATTGGAAATTTTTTTATCATGCATAAGCAAAATTGAGATCATGTCAATCATATCTTTCAAAAAATTAGCCAAGCTTTGAATTAGGATGTGCTTTAACATTTGTTTGAGGAAAAACGAAGTCTTAAGTTGAGGGGAGTTGATAAGTGCCAAAAATGCCTAAATTTCATACACTTTTTATGGCACTTGTCCTTGGGAAATTGAGAAAACCAACTTAATTCAACACTTTTTGGATAAAATATCACAATCTTGTATATATGCTTTGTGTATTTCCTTTTTATTTTATACTATAGGATTTAGGTGGAAAAGAGAAGAATTAATCAAGTGCAAAAAAAATGCTCAAACGAGGCCAAAATGATCTACAAATGACATGCTTAAGCTTCGAATTCCTCAATGGCCTCATCGATGGTCTTTGGCATGATTTGAGATACAAAAGCAACAAAGTTATAAAATTTACGTAAAGAGCTACGGATTACCTATCACTTTGTCGAGTGAATGATCCTTATTGGTCTTCCATGCGATTAGCAAGTGTTGATGCTCATCTTGTATAGTTTGCTCTGCTTCTACTTCTTTGTCCTATTACATGTCCTTAGAGTATGCTTCTTCCAAAGCACCTGCAACATCATCAGAAAATACCTTCATCTTCTCTTTTGGAGAAGATTCGTCAAAATGGACATGCACAGACTCTTCTACTTGCATTAAATATTTATTAAAGACTCGATAAGCTTTACAATGCAATGAATACCCCAAAAATATACCCTCATCAACTGTTGAATCAAATTTACTTAAGGGTTCTTTTCTATTATTGAATATAAAGCATTTACACCCAAAAGCATGAAAATGAAAAATATTAGGTCAACGGCCTTTTAAAAGTTCATATGGAGTTTTTGAAAAAGTAGGCCTCAAGAGTATACGATTAATCATATAGCAAGCTGTATGCACTTCATCAGTCCAAAAATATCTAGAAAGCTCCTCTAAGACTCGATTCTTCCTCTCAACAACTCCATTTTGTTGAGGGGTACGAGGGGCCGAAAATTGAGGCATAATACCATATTTATTACAAAATTTATCAAATAAGTGGTTTTCAAATTCGCCACCATGATCAGATCGAAGATATATTATTTTATGATTAAACTAGTTTTGGATTTGCTTGGCAAGATTTTTGAAAGACTTAAAAGCATCACTTTTGGACGAGAGAAATAATGTCCATGTGCATCTAGAGAAATCGTCAACAATCACTAAAGCATAAAAGCTACCACCAAAACTCATAACATGTGATGGTCCAAACAAGTCCTTACGGAGATGTTCCAAAGGTCTTGTTGTGGATATCACATTCATTTTAGCAAAAGAGTTTTTAACTTGTTTACATCTTTGACAAGTGTCACAAGTTTCTTGAGTTTTAAAATCAAGTTTTGGAAGCCCATCAACAAAATTATTTGTAGACAATTTATCTAGATGCTTTAGGTGAATATGAGTGACACGCTTGTGCCAAAGCCAGATGTCATCCTCTTTGGATATAAAACATTTTGAAAATAGAGTAGTGACATCTATAAAACATTTTGAAAATAGAGTAGCGACATCCTCCAGATTAACCATATAGATATTATTTTTACGATATCCGACAAACTTAACTTTATTAGATATATTGTCACGAATAATACAACACTCAGAATTAAAAGATACACGGTTACCTTTATCACATAGTTGGCTGATACTCAAGAGGTTATGTTGCAGACCTTCAACATATAACACATTTTCGATCACATCCTGATTTGAGTTGCCAATTGTTACGGTGCCAAGTATCTTCCCTTTGTTGTTGTCTCCATAAGTGACAAACCCTTTTTCTAGGAATTTTGATCTATCAACCGTCATATGTCTCGAGCATCCACTATCAAGATACCAATGTTGTCCATGTGCTCGAAGACGTACCTTCAAAACATAGATCATATGCCTTTTTCAGGTACCCAATTTATGTTGGGTCCTTTTCTTTTAGTAACTAGGGAGTTATCTCCCTTTTTCATCCAAACATACACGCCCCTAGTTATACCATATTTTCTAATATAACAAGAGTAGGAAGTGTGGCCATGAGTGTCACAATAAAAGCATGTAGGAACCTTTTTATTATGAAAATGCTTATTGGGCTAATTAATAGGTGTCCTATATGATCTTCTCCTACGCATAGGGGAGTCTATCCTAGCCCGGTATGGTCACCAACATTCCTGGTTTCACTAAGCATAATGTCTGACTTGTTTTTACTCTCTGTGAGTTATGCGAGTTTTTCATTTAATCATAAATTTTCATTTTTCAAATCATCGCAAGAATCATAGACAGTTGGTTGACATAAATTATAATCAGAGCAAATGCATGCATTACAAGAATAGATCAAATCTAATGTTTCATTTTCCAAATTTAGTTCATCTAATTCTTTTTGTAATGAGACTATTTTTTGTTCATATAGCAGGATTACTCTTTTCCTATCGGAATTAATCCTAGTGATAAGTGCCAAACATACCTAAATTTCATACACTTTTATGGCACTTATCTTAAGCATAATTGAGAAAAACCAACTTAAAACAATACTTTTTGTATAAAATATCACAATCTTGTATATTTGTGTGTGTATTTCTTTTTTATGTATTTTGTAGGATTTCGAAAGAAGAAAAGAAGAGAAAAAAGACTCATGGTAAAAAAGAAAACGACGTCAAAAACCAAGGTGTTCAACCAGGCAGCTAAGCATGGACGAAGCCATGCTAAGCTGACTTGGACACTAGCCTGACCTGGACCAAGCTACTCAAGCAAGCAGCTAAGCGGACCTGCTTGGCCGCACAACCTAGCACCAGACTAGTCTTGGCACGGTCAGAACTCAAGCTTGACACGGTCAGACATAAGCTTGGTAGCGTGACGGTCCAACCAAGCAGCTTAGCGGAGAACCAGACTCCTGACCAGATCATCAAGCACCAGGCCACGTCCCAGTCCTTACGGTTAAAGCTTCTGAACAAGCAGCTTAGCGGTGCAACAGGTGCGCTAAGCGGTGTGCACTCAGACTTGACTTAGCCATCAAGCAAACCATGAAGTCACCAATGACCTCACCTCAAGTAGCCACCATAGGCTTTTTAGAGTAGCTCACAATAGTTGGTTTCATAGCTCACAACTAACTTTGATGAGTCAAGTATAAGGAGGTGACAAAGCTACTTGATCAAGGGACCAAACCCATGCTGAAAGGTTTGGTCAGCTGCTTAGCGGGGCTGACAAGCAGCTCAGCGGCCCAAAATAATTTCTAGAAATAGGGAATTCCATTTGAGCATAAACAGAATCATAACATACAATATATCTTATACATTCTGCCTAGAAATTCTCTGAAGTTCTCTCTTCTTGTTCTTAGTTCTAAGGAGCTTTATTTCAAGTAAGTTTGTAATTTTAGTTTAGAATTCTAGAGGAGAAAAGGAGAAGGCAAATGAGATGCAAAAATCGATTTTGTAATCTCATTTGGAACTCAAAGCATCCAATCCTTGGATGGATGGCTCATGCTCCTAACAATTTCTTTTGAATATGGTTATGTATTTCTACTTCTTTTTGAATGTTGATCATGTATTTCTACTTCTTTTATTTTAAATTTAAATTTTAATCAATCAAGTTCGTGCTTTGGTTAATTTTATTTGTTTGAGAAGTTCTTAATGCTCTTTTTAGATTGATCACCTAAAAACTGATTTTAAGTCATAAAAATTACTTGTCTTAAGCACTTAACAAATAAACTAAGAAGTACTTGTACTACTTAGTTTATTTCTCAAGTTAAGCATACTTTTCTTAAGATCTTATATTCATTACTACTTCAATATTAGAGTAGCCAAGATTAGGGTGTGACAACCTAATCTCTTTGTGGACGTAATATTGTACCTAGTCTCTTTGTGGACGTAATATTGTGTAGTAATAAATATAAGTGATTGTCATTCTACCATTTTAGGACATACACTAAAAGGAGGATTTTAGAACTTGGTGTTTGGAGTTAATCAAAGTAAAACATAAGAACTTGTCTAAGTAGTTCAAATTCATAAGAAGTTGAGAAATATTTTCCTTATTCAAAAGGATCTTATCTCCTCAAGAATTTGTTAATATGTAGTTTATGTTTCTTGTTAAATTGTTTATGTGCAAAATAACACAAAAACCAATAAAATATGTTTAACTCATTATTTGTACATTGACATGTTCATATGATTCATTCTATTAGGCAATTCCTTGTGGTTCGACATAACCCTATACTATACTACAATTGAATCTTGAAAGAGGTGTTAATTATAAAATAGTAAAGTGTTATCAATAAATTTATTTGTTGAAAACACCTTTTAATATTTTTGTGATGAACCCGAAAGGGAGTAAATAAATAAAGGTCACTTAAATTTATTATTCTTTTGTTCTTTATTTATTTATCTGTTTCTAACAGCTAACTCTTCAACACTTTTGTACATTAGAATACCATTAAACCGGTGTTGTAATTTATTCCACAAAACCGAGATGGTATTCAAAGGTACTTAATAGTTATGTAATAAAGGATTTTTTTTATAACATTGTACCGGCGTTAGAATTTATTCTAACAAAGCCAAGATGGGGCAAAGAAGGAATAACTTATTCATATGAGTAAGTTGTAACTGGAATATTCTTGAAACCATTATACCGGCGTTGGAATTTATTTCAACAAAGCCGAGATGGCGAACAAAGAATAAAACTGAGTTCACTTACTTAATCAAATAAAAAGAACACACCGAAAATGAGAGTGATAACCTTTCAACAAACTGGCACTACTGCCAGGACGATATGTTGAGGGCGAAACCCTCTCGATGAAAAAAATTCTTTCAACACCTGGCTAATTTCTTTAACTCATCATGCAATTCAACATACGAATTATACAAGTCCTCAGAAGGAGGAGAATCATCAGATGAAGTAGATGAGGTGTCAGAATATACCTCGCTATTTACCTCTTCTGAATTTGAGCACCAAGCATCATTTGTTCTCGTCATTAAGCATAGCTTTGCTGTCTCCTCTTCATCTGAGCTGCTAGATGTCTCTTCCTCCTCTGGTACATCCCATACTATATAATCTTTCTTCGATTTGAAGTCCCGATGAGTGCTCTTATCTTAATCATCCTTCTTGAGGTAAGTAGGACACTGGAACCTCATATGTCTTGGCTTACCACATTCATGGCAAGTGAAGTGCTCTTTACTCTTGCCTTTTCTGGTCGACTTCCACGCTTCTTTCTTCTGGAAATGTTTGAAGCCTCCATTCTTTAGGAATTTCTCGAATTTGCGTACGAGAAGGCTCAAAGTTTCATCATCTACATCTGAATTAGATTCAATTTCTTCTCTCTCTTATGTGGATTGAGACGTTGTTGCCTTGAGAGATATACTTTTATTTGTGTGATCTGATTCATCTTCCATGGTCGTGTGTCAAAGCAACATTTCGTGCTCTTGATGTTTTCCGAACAATGTCACCAAAGGCATGGAGCCAAGAACCTTTGATTCCATAATAGCTGTTACTTTTGGTTGCCATCTCCTGTCAAGACAACGTAAAACTTTGTTAGTAAGCTCTCCTTTGTTAAACAAAATAATTCATATTAATGTGTCAGGGCATTCAGCCTGGCACACTTAACTTCACTAGTGCCTTCGAGAGCCACTTGTAAAGTTTTCCCATTTCTTTAGCACTTTGGCACTACAAAACGCAAAAGAACTCATCATAGGATAGGGCCGATGTGATGATATTTTTGGCACACAGGTTATACTGAACCTTTTTGTGTTCATCATCAGCCCATAGACTTTTCGGTTTAGCTTTCGGTTCATCATTCACTAAATGTTGTGGAACGAAGGGCCCGTTGACTACAGATTCCGAAATATCCGAGTTGATGGCCTCTAGAAAGATTTTCATGCGATCTTTCCAGTTGGCATATCCTTTGCCACTGAAAACGGGAGGGCGGTTAATCGATGCACCATCACCGCCAAAAGGGTTGGTGAAATCCATTTAATTTCCCTAACGGATCATGCGGATATGATTGAGCTAGCACGACGTACTAGCTCTAATACCACTTGTTAGGTATTAGTGACAGAATACACCTAGAAGGGGGGTTGAATAGGTATCGCGGTTCCCACTTATCGGTATTTGCACCAAAGCTCTATTCTGGAAAATCACTCAGTTAATAGATTAAAGCTATGACTTAATCGATTAAGTCGCATAGAATTAGCATTTTCTAAAAGCCTCAATTACAAATTATACAAAAATGATATAGAAAATATATTTGAACAGAAATGATCTTGATTTGACAATAATACTATATTCAAAATATCAGCTACGATAGGCAATTAAAAGCTACTTAAAACATTAAAGAGATAAGGGAAAGAAACAGCCTGCAACAAGGTTTTTATACTGGTTCGTTTTGCGATCCCATGCAAAACTATATCTAGTCCTCCCCTCTGATCTGGGATATTTTCTTCACTAAAATTGAAGACAATGTATCTTACATACACACTTCCAATTACAAGACCTTGAATGCTACCTTCTTGAATTGCCATAACCTCTAACTTGGTTTGACCTTACCCAATAGCCTAGGCAAACCTTTCCTACGATCCAACCCCAGCGAAGAGTATGTTCTAAACTCAATAACTCCAAGTCTTGGTGAGGACTCTCTGATCTCGTTGGTGGTACGACACCAAGAGACTACTTTCCTTGTTACACAAACAACACAAAAAACCAGAGTAATGTGAAGCACAAAATAGCTCAAATATTACAAATAAGAAAAAGCTATAAACCCTATAAAAATCTCACAATTACTAAGAATATGTACAAGATCAGAATCATGTAGAACATGTAATTTCTACCCTTAAGAAATCTCCAAAAAGTAATGAATGAATCATGCAAGAACAAGATAGAATGATGAACACATTTGATAATATGCAATGGATGACATGTTAATCCCTAAGCATAATACTATCTCACTCTAATCTCACATACAATTCACTCTGCCTATATGACATACAAAGAATACGAAAATATGCAACTTAGCAATTCTAAAATGAATGAATGAATGTATGTAGCATGGTGTAAAAACACAGTTTATATTGAAAAGTTATTTTGCACCCAGTTAATCGATTATGTTCTTTGTTAATCGATTAACGAGCTGTTAGAGAGTAACTGGATTCTGTTTTTCAGTTATGTGTTGAAACTTTTAAAAATTGTTTTCACGTTAATCGATTAAAGCTTCACTTAATCTATTAACTAGCAAATTTTCAGTTAAGATGTTAATTGGTAAACTACCTATATGTTATGCTTATCAAATATATATGTTTTACCTTTATGTTATGCCTAAAGTGCACAAATAAGATGTATGATTAATGCATGAACATATAATAAACTAGACGGCATGTCTCATGTAAATGATATGATAGTTTTTAGACTTTGTGAGATTTGCATCTAGGTTTACCTAACCTAGACTCAATAACTAAGACACATCTAAGACTCTAGTCTAGACATGAAGCTCTTGAATCTTTGGCATGTTGATTTATTGAGTTGTTTTCATTAAAACAGAGGCAAACTAAGTGCTATCTTTACATATTGCACTTTCAATTGTTAGTAATTCAATAAAGCTGAGTTTTTGAGTAAAGGAATATTCTTGAAACCATTACACCGACGTTGGAATTTATTCCAACAAAGCCGATATGACGAGCCAAGAATCGACCTTTCATTAAATAAAATAATCAGAAACTTGTCTTAACTAGGCTGAAAAAGTCTTTCAACATTGACTCAAATATAACATGAATTCCCAAATCTACCCTCTATGATTGTTACTGTAGCACATAGTGCATGACCAGGGGAAATTCGGGCTTTAAATTTTTGTAGTTGTTTCCTATGATTTTAGGATACTATTGAGGAAACGTTTTGGTTGTGTACTCAAATTTAACATGAATTTCCATGGCTACCCTATCTGGTCATTACCATATCATGTAGTGCATCACAAGGGGAAGTTCTTGCTCTTTGCATAGTATTTTGATAAATTCTATTTTTGGCATAATTTTCGAACTATTTATCAGAGTTGGACAAATTTTATATGTATTTATGGAAGAAAAATCAATTTTATTGAACTTTTCATACTATGTTTGAAAACTCCACCCGGAATATCCAAAAAATTCCTTTTTCAATTTCTTTTACATTTTTGAAGTTTTATTTTGATTTTTTCTTGAATTTATCTTATTCAGTTAAATCAGTTAGGCTTTGAATTTTGGCTTGAAACATTTTGTGGTTGTGTCCTATGATTTTAGGATGTTATTGAAGCAAAGTTTTGGTTGTTCACTCAAATATAACATGAATTTTCAATTATGCCCTCTATGGTTGTTATTGGTGCACGTATTGCATGACAAGGGGAAATTCGAACTTGAAACTTCTTGTGGTTGACCAATTTGACTTTAGGATGTTATTGATGCAATGTTTTGGTTGTTTACTCAAATTTAACACGAATTTCCATCTCTCCTAGGTCTGGTTATTACTGTTGCATGTAGTGCATCACTTGGGGAAATCCAGGATCATTGCATAGTATTTTGGTAAATTTTATTGTTGGCATAATATTTTAACTGTTTAACAGAAGTGGACAAATTTTATATGCATTTGGGGTAGAAAAATTCATTCTATCGGACTTTTCATACAATGTTAGAAAACACCTTCCTGAAAATCCATAAAAACCTTTTTTTCCATTTCTTTTCTATTTTTCAATTTTGGCTTAAAATTTTTTCTGCTTGTGTCCTGTGATTTTAGGATGTCATTGATTCAAAGTTTGGGTTGTTCACGTAGTGCATGACTAGGGGAAATTCGGGCATGAAACTTTTCGTGGTTGTTTCCTATGATTATAGGATGTTATTGTTCCAAAGTTTTTATTATGGACAAATTTGATATGCATTTGGGGTAGAAAAATTCTCATGCCCCAAAACATCCTAAAATCATAGGAAATAACCCCAAAAAGTCTCATGCCCGGATTTACCCTACTCATGTACTACGTGCAACACTAACAAGAACAAAGGGTAGAATTGGTAATTCATGTTATCATTGAGTGAATAACTAAAACTTTGCATCAATAAACTTCAAAAATAGAAATCAAAATTCATAGCCAAACTACACGAAAAAAGTTAACACAGGACACAACCACAAAAAAGTTTCTAGCAAAAATTCATAGCCTAACTTATTAAACTTTATTTTGCATTTTCAGGAGGGGTTTATCAAAATTAGAATGGAAAGTCTGATGGAATGGTTTCTTCTATCCCAAATGCATATAATATTTGTCCAATTCTGATAAACAATTCAAAAGTTATGCCACAAATATAATTTATCAAAATATTATGCAAAGACTAGAATTTACTCTCGTGTTGCACCACATGCAATATTTACAACCAAACAGGGCAGAAATGGGAATTCATGTTAAAATTTGAGTAAACAACTAAAACATTGCATCAATAACATCTTAATATCATAGGAAACAACCACAAAAAGTTTCATGTCCGAATATCCCCTAGTCATGCACTACGTGCAACACTAACAACCACATAGGGTAGAATTGGAAATTCATGTTATATTTCAGTGAACAACCAAAACTTTGCATCAATAACATCCAAAAATCACACGACACAACTACAAAAAGTTCCTAGCAAAAATGCAAAGCCTAAATGCATATAATATTTTCAGGAGAGAGTTATCAAACGACGTATGGAAAGTTCGAAAGAATGAATATGTCTACCCAAAATGCATATAATATTTGTCCAATTCTTATAAAAAGTTCAAAAGTTTTGCCAAAAATAGAATTTATCAAAATACTACACGAAGAGCCCAAATTTCCCCTAATGATGCACCACATGCAACAGCAACAACCAAACAGGGCCTAGATGGATATTTATATAAATTTCAGTAAACATCCAATACTTCGCATCATTAACCTCCTAAAATCATAGGAAACAACCACAAAAATTATCATGCCCAAATTCCCCCTAGTCATGCATTACATGGAACAATAACAACCAAAGAGGGTAGAACGGAATTATCAAACATAGAACGGAAAGTCCATTAGAATGGAATTTTCTACCCGAAATTTATATAATATTTCTCCACTACTAATAAACATTTCAAATGTAATGTCAAAAATAGAATTTATCAAAATACTATGCAAGGAGCCTTAATTTCCCTAGTGATGCACCACATGCAAGAGTTACAAACAAACAGAGCAGAAATGTAAGTTCTTACAAAATTTGATTAAACAACCAAAACTTTGCATCAATAACATCCAAAAATCATAGGAAACAACCACAAAAAGTTTTGTTCCCGAAATTCCCCTAGTCATGCACTATGTGCCATAGTAACAACCACATAGTGTAGAATTAGAAATTCATGTTATATATGAGCGAACAATCAAAAGTTTGCATCAATAACATCCTAAAGTCACAAAACACAACCACAAAAAGTTTCTATCAAAAATTCAGAGCCTAACTCATTTAATTGAACAAGAAAAATTCAAAATAAAACTTCAATAATTGGAAAGAAATGGAAAAAAAGTCTTTTCTTTTGGATTTTCACGGTAGAGTTTTCAGACATAGAATGGAAAGTCTTGTAGAATTGATTTTTTTACCCCAAATTTATATAATATTTGTCTAATTCTGATAAATAATTGAGAAGTTATAACAAAAGTAGAATTGATCAAAATACTATGCAAAAAACCTTAATTTTCCCGATTAATGCACCACATGCAAATGTAACAACCGAACAGGGCAGAAATTGAAATTCATGTTAAATTTGAGTAAACAACCAAAACATTGACTCAACAATATCCTAAAATCTTAGGAAACAACCACAAAACGTTCCATGCCCGAATTTCCCATAGTCATGCACTACATGCAATAGTAACAACCGCATAGGGTAGAATTAGAAATTCACATTACAATTGAGTGAACAACCAAAACATTTCATCAATAACAACCAAACATCATAGGACACAAGCACAAAAACTTTCTAGCAAAAATTCAACGCCTAACTAATTTAACTAAACATTAAAAATTCATGAACAATTCAAAATATAACATGAAAATAGAAAATTAATGGAAAAAAGGTTTTTTATTGGATTTTCAAGAGGTATTTTTTAGACGTAGTATGGAAATCTGATAGAATAGATTTTTCTACCACAAATGCATGTAATATTTGTCAAATTTTGATAAATAGTTCAAAAGTTATGCCAAAATTTGAATATATCAAAATACTATGCAAAGATCCAGAATTTCCCCTAGTGATGCACCACATGTGCCAGTAACATCCTAAAATCGTAGGAAACAACCACAGATATTGCATGCCTGAATTTCTCCTAGTCATGCACTACGTGCAACAGTAACAACCAAAAAGGGTAAAACTGGAAATTCATGTTATATTTCATTGAACAACCAAAACCTTACATCAATAACATCCTAAAATCATAGAACACAACCACAAAAAGTTTTATAAAAAATTCAAAGCCTAACTGATTTAACGGAACAAGAAAAATTCACGAAAAGTTCAAAATAAAACTTCAAAAATAGAAAATAAATGGAAAAAAGGTTTTTTTTTTTTTGGATTTTCAGGAGGAAGTTATCAAACTTATTATGGAAAGTCCGTTAGAATGGATGTTTCTAAGAATATTTTTCCAATTCTAATAAACATTTCAAATGTTATGCCAAAAATAGAATATATCAAAATACTAAGCAAGGAACCCTAATTTCCCTAGTGATGCACCACATGAAAGAGTAACAAACAAAGAGAATAGCAATGTCAATTCTTACAAATTTGATTAAACAACCAAAACTTTGCATCAATAACTTCCT
>NW_017722135.1:0-11438 GCF_001865875.1 Lupinus angustifolius | reverse complement strand
ATGTATGATTAATGCATGAACATATAATAAACTAGACGGCATGTCTCATGTAAATGATATGATCGTTTTTAGACTTTGTGAGATTTGCATCTAGGTTTACCTAACCTAGACTCAATAACTAAGACACATCTAAGACTCTAGTCTAGACATGAAGCTCTTGAGTCTTTGGCATGTTGATTTGTGGAGTTGTCTTTAAGCTTTCACTAAGTCCTTTGTTTTCATTAAAACAGAGGCAAACTAAGTGCTATCTTTACATATTGCACTTTCAATTGTTAGTAATTCAATAAAGCTGAGTTTTTGAGTAAAGGAATATTCTTGAAACCATTACACCGACGTTGGAATTTATTCCAACAAAGCCGATATGACGAGCCAAGAATCGACCTTTCATTAAATAAAATAATCAGAAACTTGTCTTAACTAGGCTGAAAAAGTCTTTCAACATTGACTCAAATATAACATGAATTCCCAAATCTACCCTCTATGATTGTTACTGTAGCACATAGTGCATGACCAGGGGAAATTCGGGCTTTAAATTTTTGTAGTTGTTTCCTATGATTTTAGGATACTATTGAGGAAACGTTTTGGTTGTGTACTCAAATTTAACATGAATTTCCATGGCTACCCTATCTGGTCATTACCATATCATGTAGTGCATCACAAGGGGAAGTTCTTGCTCTTTGCATAGTATTTTGATAAATTCTATTTTTGGCATAATTTTCGAACTATTTATCAGAGTTGGACAAATTTTATATGTATTTATGGAAGAAAAATCAATTTTATTGAACTTTTCATACTATGTTTGAAAACTCCACCCGGAATATCCAAAAAATTCCTTTTTCAATTTCTTTTACATTTTTGAAGTTTTATTTTGATTTTTTCTTGAATTTATCTTATTCAGTTAAATCAGTTAGGCTTTGAATTTTGGCTTGAAACATTTTGTGGTTGTGTCCTATGATTTTAGGATGTTATTGAAGCAAAGTTTTGGTTGTTCACTCAAATATAACATGAATTTTCAATTATGCCCTCTATGGTTGTTATTGGTGCACGTATTGCATGACAAGGGGAAATTCGAACTTGAAACTTCTTGTGGTTGACCAATTTGACTTTAGGATGTTATTGATGCAATGTTTTGGTTGTTTACTCAAATTTAACACGAATTTCCATCTCTCCTAGGTCTGGTTATTACTGTTGCATGTAGTGCATCACTTGGGGAAATCCAGGATCATTGCATAGTATTTTGGTAAATTTTATTGTTGGCATAATATTTTAACTGTTTAACAGAAGTGGACAAATTTTATATGCATTTGGGGTAGAAAAATTCATTCTATCGGACTTTTCATACAATGTTAGAAAACACCTTCCTGAAAATCCATAAAAACCTTTTTTTCCATTTCTTTTCTATTTTTCAATTTTGGCTTAAAATTTTTTCTGCTTGTGTCCTGTGATTTTAGGATGTCATTGATTCAAAGTTTGGGTTGTTCACGTAGTGCATGACTAGGGGAAATTCGGGCATGAAACTTTTCGTGGTTGTTTCCTATGATTATAGGATGTTATTGTTCCAAAGTTTTTATTATGGACAAATTTGATATGCATTTGGGGTAGAAAAATTCTCATGCCCCAAAACATCCTAAAATCATAGGAAATAACCCCAAAAAGTCTCATGCCCGGATTTACCCTACTCATGTACTACGTGCAACACTAACAAGAACAAAGGGTAGAATTGGTAATTCATGTTATCATTGAGTGAATAACTAAAACTTTGCATCAATAAACTTCAAAAATAGAAATCAAAATTCATAGCCAAACTACACGAAAAAAGTTAACACAGGACACAACCACAAAAAAGTTTCTAGCAAAAATTCATAGCCTAACTTATTAAACTTTATTTTGCATTTTCAGGAGGGGTTTATCAAAATTAGAATGGAAAGTCTGATGGAATGGTTTCTTCTATCCCAAATGCATATAATATTTGTCCAATTCTGATAAACAATTCAAAAGTTATGCCACAAATATAATTTATCAAAATATTATGCAAAGACTAGAATTTACTCTCGTGTTGCACCACATGCAATATTTACAACCAAACAGGGCAGAAATGGGAATTCATGTTAAAATTTGAGTAAACAACTAAAACATTGCATCAATAACATCTTAATATCATAGGAAACAACCACAAAAAGTTTCATGTCCGAATATCCCCTAGTCATGCACTACGTGCAACACTAACAACCACATAGGGTAGAATTGGAAATTCATGTTATATTTCAGTGAACAACCAAAACTTTGCATCAATAACATCCAAAAATCACACGACACAACTACAAAAAGTTCCTAGCAAAAATGCAAAGCCTAAATGCATATAATATTTTCAGGAGAGAGTTATCAAACGACGTATGGAAAGTTCGAAAGAATGAATATGTCTACCCAAAATGCATATAATATTTGTCCAATTCTTATAAAAAGTTCAAAAGTTTTGCCAAAAATAGAATTTATCAAAATACTACACGAAGAGCCCAAATTTCCCCTAATGATGCACCACATGCAACAGCAACAACCAAACAGGGCCTAGATGGATATTTATATAAATTTCAGTAAACATCCAATACTTCGCATCATTAACCTCCTAAAATCATAGGAAACAACCACAAAAATTATCATGCCCAAATTCCCCCTAGTCATGCATTACATGGAACAATAACAACCAAAGAGGGTAGAACGGAATTATCAAACATAGAACGGAAAGTCCATTAGAATGGAATTTTCTACCCGAAATTTATATAATATTTCTCCACTACTAATAAACATTTCAAATGTAATGTCAAAAATAGAATTTATCAAAATACTATGCAAGGAGCCTTAATTTCCCTAGTGATGCACCACATGCAAGAGTTACAAACAAACAGAGCAGAAATGTAAGTTCTTACAAAATTTGATTAAACAACCAAAACTTTGCATCAATAACATCCAAAAATCATAGGAAACAACCACAAAAAGTTTTGTTCCCGAAATTCCCCTAGTCATGCACTATGTGCCATAGTAACAACCACATAGTGTAGAATTAGAAATTCATGTTATATATGAGCGAACAATCAAAAGTTTGCATCAATAACATCCTAAAGTCACAAAACACAACCACAAAAAGTTTCTATCAAAAATTCAGAGCCTAACTCATTTAATTGAACAAGAAAAATTCAAAATAAAACTTCAATAATTGGAAAGAAATGGAAAAAAAGTCTTTTCTTTTGGATTTTCACGGTAGAGTTTTCAGACATAGAATGGAAAGTCTTGTAGAATTGATTTTTTTACCCCAAATTTATATAATATTTGTCTAATTCTGATAAATAATTGAGAAGTTATAACAAAAGTAGAATTGATCAAAATACTATGCAAAAAACCTTAATTTTCCCGATTAATGCACCACATGCAAATGTAACAACCGAACAGGGCAGAAATTGAAATTCATGTTAAATTTGAGTAAACAACCAAAACATTGACTCAACAATATCCTAAAATCTTAGGAAACAACCACAAAACGTTCCATGCCCGAATTTCCCATAGTCATGCACTACATGCAATAGTAACAACCGCATAGGGTAGAATTAGAAATTCACATTACAATTGAGTGAACAACCAAAACATTTCATCAATAACAACCAAACATCATAGGACACAAGCACAAAAACTTTCTAGCAAAAATTCAACGCCTAACTAATTTAACTAAACATTAAAAATTCATGAACAATTCAAAATATAACATGAAAATAGAAAATTAATGGAAAAAAGGTTTTTTATTGGATTTTCAAGAGGTATTTTTTAGACGTAGTATGGAAATCTGATAGAATAGATTTTTCTACCACAAATGCATGTAATATTTGTCAAATTTTGATAAATAGTTCAAAAGTTATGCCAAAATTTGAATATATCAAAATACTATGCAAAGATCCAGAATTTCCCCTAGTGATGCACCACATGTGCCAGTAACATCCTAAAATCGTAGGAAACAACCACAGATATTGCATGCCTGAATTTCTCCTAGTCATGCACTACGTGCAACAGTAACAACCAAAAAGGGTAAAACTGGAAATTCATGTTATATTTCATTGAACAACCAAAACCTTACATCAATAACATCCTAAAATCATAGAACACAACCACAAAAAGTTTTATAAAAAATTCAAAGCCTAACTGATTTAACGGAACAAGAAAAATTCACGAAAAGTTCAAAATAAAACTTCAAAAATAGAAAATAAATGGAAAAAAGGTTTTTTTTTTTTTGGATTTTCAGGAGGAAGTTATCAAACTTATTATGGAAAGTCCGTTAGAATGGATGTTTCTAAGAATATTTTTCCAATTCTAATAAACATTTCAAATGTTATGCCAAAAATAGAATATATCAAAATACTAAGCAAGGAACCCTAATTTCCCTAGTGATGCACCACATGAAAGAGTAACAAACAAAGAGAATAGCAATGTCAATTCTTACAAATTTGATTAAACAACCAAAACTTTGCATCAATAACTTCCTAAAATCATAGGAAACAACCACAAAAAGTTTCATGTCCGAGTTTCACCTAGTCATGCAATACGTGCAACAGTAACAACCACATTGGGTAGAATTGGAAATTCATGATATATTAGAGTGAATAATCAAAATGTTGCATCAATAACATCCTAAAGTCACTGTACACAACCACCAAAAGTTTATATCGAAAATTCAAAGCTTAATTGATTTAATGGAACAAGAAAAATTCAAAATAAAACTTCAAAAATAGAAAAGAAATGGAAATAGAATGGAAAGTCCGATGGAATGGTTTCTTCTACACCAAATAAATATATTATTTGTCAATTCTAATAAACAGTTCAAAAGTTATGCCAAAAATTGAATTTATTAAAATATTATGCAAAGAGCCCAAATTTCCCCTGATGATGCACCACATGTAGTAGTAACAACCAAACATGGCAGAAAATGATTTTCAAGTTAAATTTGAATAAACAACCAAAAATTGGCATCAATAACATCCTAAAATCATAGGAATCAACCACAAAAAGTTTCATGCCGAAATATCTCCTAGTCATGCACTATGTGCAAGAGTACAACAATAGGGGATAGAATTGGAAATTCATGTTATATTTGAGTAAACGACCAAAACTTTGCATCAATAACATCCTAAAATCATCGGATACAACCACAAAAAGTTTCTATAAAAAATTCAAAGCCTAACTGAATTCAAAGTAAAACTTCAAAAAATAGAAAAGAATTTGAAAGAGGGTTTCTTTGGATTTTCATGAGGGAGTTCTCATACATAGTATGGAAGTCCGATTGAATGGATTTTTCTACCCCAAATGTATATAATATCTGTCAAATTAAGATAAACAGTTCAAAAGTTATGCCAAATGTAGAATTTATCAAAATTATATGTAAAGAGCTAGAATTTCCACTTATGATGCACCATTTGCAACAGTATCAACCAAAACATTACATCAACAATATCCTAAAATCATAGGAAACAACCACAAAAATTTCATGTCTGGATTTCTCCTAGTCATGCACTACGTGCAACAGTAGCAACCATGGAGGGTGGAATTGGAAATTCATGTTATATTTTATTGAACATCCAAAACCTTGCATCAATAACATCCTAAAATCACAGGACACAACCGCAAAAAGTTTACAGCAAAAATTCATAGCCTAACTGATTTAACTGAACAAGAAAATTTCAAGAAAAAAACAAAATTAAACATGAAAAATAGAAATAAAATTGAAACAAGGTTTTTTTTTGGATTTTTAGGACGAATTCTCAAACGTATTATTGAAAGTCCGATGGAATGGTTTCTTCTACACCAATTGCATATAATATTTGTCAATTCTGAAAAACAGTTCAAAAGTTAGGACAAAAATAGATTTTATCAAAATACTACTAATTGAGGTCGTACTCGATACAAATAATATAACAATTAAAAACTATAGTACTAGGAAATGACTCCTAGGTCGTTTCCCAAGGATTATCTTTCAAGCAAAGTTTCAAACAACTTATACTCACACACACACAAGGGGGTATAAGGTGTCCGATAGTGTCAACATAAATCCCTTTGTTTATAATAAAATGGCTAAATCCCTTTGGTTCGTTTGTTCACAACTCAATCCTCGGTTTCAACAGATTTTTTCAGATTCCAGCCATTAACTTTCGAATTTCTAGACAATCAGTTAAATAAGCGATAAACAATTCAAAGTTCCAAAACATAGGAGAAGATAAAAAATCAGCATAAGCATGAAAATTTAAAAACTCAGCGAAGATAAACTCATAAACCAGTTTCTAACATAGAAGAAATCAACCATAAAGAAACCGAAAATGCATTAATAACAAAAGCTCAAGATTTGTGATACATTACCAAAGAAATTTAGTCTACAAGTTTAACCTTCCATTGACTGGAAGAAAGACACTGAAAATGAAGAAGATGATTGAAAACCGAAAATGTTTAGTAAATCCTAGCATAGCAAAAGAGGGGAAAACAAAATTCTAAAAATGAGTGAATGTAGAGAGTGAGAATGGTATTCGATTTCCTTCTTTTACCAAGAGTAATACCGAAAATGGGCCCTAAACAATGGGCCCAAAACTAATAATCGAATTTACAAATAAAAACTCCCGAAATAAAAATACAATCTTCACTTCAACACATATCCTCCACTTCCATAATGCCCAAAATGTCATTGGTGCCAAATATGATCTGAAAATGATAATAGATTTAATCAGGCTAAATAATCCCAAATTAACTCATTTTAGGAATATTAGTCCAATAGAGTCTAAAACACTAAACCCTGTGAAACAAAGTCCATTAGGCACCAAGAATCATCAATAATGGTAAATTAAGGTTATGAATAGTGTGTAATATATTGTTCATCAAATACGTCCACACTTAACCTTTTGCCCTCCTGGGAAAAATCAAGAAATAAGGCTATGCTAACCGATATGCACCAAAGTGAGTCATGCAAGATGATCACAAAAACTAAAAAATGGAACACCTAATAAAATCACATACTTCACAATGAAATCTAGGAAATGCAATGAAATGGGCAAAATCAAACACAAAAGACTAAAAGAATCAAATCAAGATATCCTTGAACATCATCCAATGAATTCAAGTATGGCAAGAAACCAATCAAACCAAGAGGCTAGTCACAACAATAATAGAACCTGACAAGATATGCTCTCTAAAGTGTTTACACTCATGTGTCTTAGATTGCTAGTGTTTACACTCAAAACACTTCACGAAAACAAACACAACCATAGACTTGACAAGCCTCTAGCATCAACATCATAAGCACATGCACATAAAGATCAAAAGGAATTTTCAAGGCTGTAATGGGGCGAAGGACAAGGTAGGATAAATATGGGATATGTAGGTAAAACCAAATGGAATATAGGAGAAATGGGGAATAAGTAAAAAGTAAGGAAACATCAACCCAAAATAAGACCAAATCTCTTTTGTTGTATTTCTTTCTGATTTTCGTTTTTTATCAAGACTTATGTACACAATTGTATCAACCATCATTAAGATATAACCAAGAATCCACAAGATTTGAAGAACAATGCACCCTTTCTTACTTAATACCCATTCCCAAAATAATTCCAAAGCTCCAAAATTCCCTAAGGTTAGGACAATCATGGTTTTTCACTTATAAGCTTGTAATGAGCTAAGTAACAATGAAAGAAGTAAAAGTTGTCTCTGAAAGGGTCTATCAAAGGATAAATTCATTCAAGGTAGGCTTATATGGCGAAGTGGCTTATTCAAAAGAAATACATAGATCACTTCAATATGTGCATGTGAATATGAAGTATCAATAAGAAACAAGTGAAGTCCTAGAGTGCAAGTAATCAAGAGTGCAATCACACATGAAAGAATATTAGATGGCATACAACAATCCATCCACAATTACGGCTCAAATTCTCACAAGGGACAAGTCTATCACAATTGTTTCAACCTCTTAATTCTCAAAAGCAGCTTGACATACAGAAATGCATGGATTCATACCACATGATATCAAGACTTATTGAAAGTTTGAGAGACAATGCCCAAACCTAAGCAAAACCTAAAAGTCAAGGAAAAACATGCATCAACAAAAACCTACAACCTACAATAGTCTCTCCCACACTTAAACTACACGTTGTCCCAATGTAGCACAATCAGAAAATCTAGACATACATATCAATCAATGGAATTGGACTAGTGCAATAAAAATTAGAGAAGAGAAACAAAAACACCCTGATTCATGGCGGGAGGAAAGTGGATTCAACCAATGAGTCCTCCTCCACAAGTTCATCCACTAAGGAAGGATTTGTGAGGAGAGGCTTGAGGTGATGTCCATTAACCTTGAAGCTCTTATTTGTGGATTCACTTTTGATTTCTACAACACATTAGTAACAACAAAAGGACCAATCCACCTAGAACGAAGCTTACCACTCATGAGTCCAAGCCTAGAATTGTGCAACAACACTTTTTGACCAACCAAAAATTCCTTTCTAGAAACCAAGTTATCATGGAATCTTTTGGTCTTCTCTTTGTAGAACTTAGAGTTCTCATAGGTTTCTAAGCGAATCTCACCGAGTTCTTTCAATTGGAGCTTTCTTTCTTCACCATCTTGATCAAGAGCCAAGTTAAAAGTTTTCACAGCCCAATATGCGCGATGCTCTATCTCTACAGGAAGATGACAAGCTTTCCCAAAGACAACCCGATAAGGGGACATACCTATGGGTGCCTTGTAAGCAGTCCTATGTGCCCGAAGAGTATCCTCAAGTCTGTTGCTCCAATCCTTTTTGTTAGGCTGCACCATCTTCTCCAAAACCCTCTTTATCTATGTGTTTGAAATATCAGCTTGCCCATTACATTGGGGGTGATAAGATGTGGAAACACTATGAACAACCCCATATTTATTGAGCATAACTTGCATGGATCTATTGCAGAAGTGGGTGCTTTGGTCACTAACAATGGCTCTAGGTATGCCAAAGCTACAAAAAATGTGAGACATAAGAAAATCCATAACAACCTGAGCATCATTAGTCATGGTGGCCTTATCTTCCACCCATTTAGAAACATAATCAACAGAAAGCAGAATATAGTAAAAACCAAAAGAAATAGGAAAGTGACCAATGAAATCAATACCCCAGACATCAAACACCTCGCAAAACAACATAGGTTGTTGAGGCATCTCTTGTCTCCAAGAAAGGGTACCACCTGCTCTCTGACACTGCTCACAAGTGCTACAAATCTTCCATGCATCTTTCAAGATGGTGGGCCAATTTAAGCCAGAGTCAAGTACCTTTCGTGTTGTCCTTTGGGTACCAAGATGGCCACCCACTATAGAAGAATGACAAAACTAAAGGACTGACTCAATCTCATGATCTAGAATGCATCTTCTAGTAACCTTTTCAATACACAATCTCCACAAATAGGGATCATCCCAAATGTAATATTTCGCATCACTCTTAAGTTTATCATTTTGAGCTCTACATGCAAGTGGAGGAAAAACAAATGCAATCAAATAATTAACAATGTTAGCAAACCAAGGGGTGGGGAATGACACACAAATATTCAAAAGTTGTTCATTAGGAAAATCATCTCTGATAGGCATCATATCAACAACTCCCTCAATCCTACTCAAGTGGTCAGCCACCAAACTTTGTGCTCCACTCCTATCACGGATCTCCAATTCAAACTCTTGGAGCAAGAGAATCCATCTAATAAATCTTGGTTTGGAATCAGCTTCCTTTAATAGGAACTTCAAAGTTGTATGGTCAGTGAAAACAACTATTCTAGAACTAAGCAAATAAGACCTAAACTTATCCAGAGCAAATACAATTGCTACAAGATCTTTTTCAGTTGTGGTGTAATTTGCTTGTGCAACATCTAAAGTCCTGGAAGCATAATAAATTACCCTAGGCAGTTTGTCCACTTTTTGAGCAAGGACAACCCCCAATGCATAATTAGAAGCATCACACATCAGCTCAAAAGGGACTGTCCAATCAGGTGCCTGGATAATAGGAGTGGTGGTCAAGGCTGTCCCGAGGCAATCAAATGCCTCCATACATCTCTCATCAAAATCAAAGACCATCTCCTTTTGCAATAAGTTGGATAGTGGAAGAGCCATCTTGCTGAAATCTTTAATGAACCTGCGATAGAAACCTGCATGACCAAGAAAAGAACGAACCTCTCACACACAAGAGGGGTAAGTAAATTGTGAAATAACATCTATCTTGGAAGGATCTACCCAATTCCCTTATTTGAGATCACATGCCCCAAAACTATGCCCTGCTCTACACAAAATGACATTTTTGGTTATTTAAAACAATGTTAGTTTCAATGCATTTATGCAGAACTCTATCTAGAATATCCAAACATGAATCAAATGAAGATCCATAGATTGTGAAGTCATCCATAAACACCTTTATGCAATTCTCTAAAAAGTCACTGAAAATGCTCACCATACACCGTTGGAATATACTAGGGGCATTGCATATGCCAAAAGGAATCCACATATAGGCAAAAGTGCCAAAGGGGCAGGTGAATGTGGTCTTCTCCTGATCCTCAGGAGCAATGTGGATCTAGAAGTACCCAGAAAAACCATCACGAAAACAGTAATGAGATTTACTTGCTAAGCGCTCAAGCATCTCATCATTAAATGTTAGGTATCAGTGGCTAAAATACACCTAGAAGGGGGGGTTGAATAGGTGTAGTGGTCAGAGTATCCGCTTTTTCGAAAACAAAAAATTATTCAAAATTAACCCCAGATTAATCGATTAACAGAACACAAATAATCGATTAACACAATTACTTTAATAGATTAAAGCAGCTCAGAAATTACAAACAGATTTGGTTTCTTGCACAAGAATTAACCGAGATTTAAATGAAATTACAGAGCTTACAAAATATCCGAGTTACACTAGTACAGTATGGAAACAGAATATATCAATTAAAACAACTATACAATGTAACCGATTAAAGCAATTAAAGAGAGAAAGAGAGAGAGAGAAAAAATCCTGCAACATGATTTTTATCCTGGTTCGTTTGCGTGTCCACTTGCAAACTACATCGAGGCCTCCCGGCTGATCTGGGAGATTTTTCTTCACTATAATTGAAATAATGTTTTACAAGCACTTCTTCCAATTACAACACTTAGATATTCACTTGAAACAAAAAGAAACTTATTCCTTGGTTTGACTCCCTTCCTACCGCCCAAGAAAACCTTTCTTGCGGTGTAGCCCCAGCCAAGAACCTATTCTTCCTATCAAGAACACTAAGCTATCGAAGATACAACACAATCTCGTTGGTGGTAAGACACCTTGAGATTCCCAATGTTACAACACTTTTCACAGCAAAAACATAGAGTAAACTAAAGCAATTGTGATGCTCAAAATAGACAATTAAGATCTTACTCTAAAACT
>NW_017722134.1:0-239 GCF_001865875.1 Lupinus angustifolius | reverse complement strand
TTGACATGCGCACTTTCAATCTCCCCGTTTTTGATGATGACAAAACACTACACCAATTGTTTGATGAATTTAGCTTGAAGATTGTATTGGCAATGATTGATATGATGCGCTAATATTTCGGAAGCAGTTATTACGATATACCTGCACAATCAAACAACAACAAAACAACCTTTCTCCCCCTTTTGATATTATCAAAAAGATAACCCAGGTCAAAAGTAGGCAGAGATATGTAGTTAAAC
>NW_017722133.1:0-205 GCF_001865875.1 Lupinus angustifolius | reverse complement strand
ACTTCTGAAATTCAGAACAAAAAATTGCATTCTGAGCTTCAGCAGTAGATCGAAGGAAGGCATTCTGAGCATCGGCTGTGGATTGAATCAGATTTCTCACCGACTGATATTGGTTGTCTGAATAGGAAATTTGACGCTCTTCATACTGTTCCATACCTGCAAAGTATGAGTCCTTCAACCCTTGAAAATGAAGATCCATGCGGTT
>NW_017722132.1:0-1053 GCF_001865875.1 Lupinus angustifolius | reverse complement strand
TAGTACCATACTTGTATATACCCATTTTATGAATTAGACTCTCACCAACCAGATGATCCTTATCAGTATACTCAACAATAATGGTGTTAGAAACATCTATATGCAAATAATCCACAATGCGTGAAATGAATATACTGTAGGGAAGCAGCTTCGACTGAGACAGAGACACACTGTTCAGAATCTTCAACATTTCCTCAGGCCAACATTTCCTCAGGCCAACAAATCATTCACACTGGGCTGCGCATGATTTGTGTTCCCCTGTACCGGAATATAAGCAATGATATAATGTAACAGCCTGTTCTCAACAGATAATGACCCAGCCTTGGCCAGTTGACCCGGAATATACAAATGAGGACCTCTAAGAAATGACTGAGAAACCTCAATAGGATCAAAGTTATCCTTAACCCATGAGCAATCTCCTATTCCATAACCAGAAGATGACGAACCACCGATATTCATAAACAATTCATCACTAATCTCAAACAGTTTACCAGAAATCATAGACCAGTATTTACCATCCTTATATCTGAAATACCTTATATACGTTACATACATGGGTTTGCATCCTAGATACTTCGCCAAACGGGTCTCTTGCAGAATGAGCGAATAATAAGGGTCACTGCGGTCCCGAGTGAAGGATGAGCGAGCTTCCAGTCTTCGTCCACGATTGGCGGGAGTTTTGGATCTTTTTGCGCGACCTTGCTCCATTTTAATGTAGAAACCGAATTGATGTTGGACTGTGCAGAGAAGGATTAGGCAAACCTAACCTAGGGTTCAATTTAGGGAAAAATTGGAATATGATGGAGTGAGGATGATAATGTGAGATTTCAAGGTGGTTTTGAGAGGGTTAGGGAGAGGTTTATCTACCTTATAGCACTTGGATCAGTTGAGTTGCAATTTCAGAGACATACAAGTGAAAAGAGGTGGAGAAAATGCCGAAAAAAGCGTGAAACCGAGGTGCTGTCTGCACTTAAGCTGCTGGTTTTAATCGATTAATGGGCATGGTTAATCGATTAAAATCATATAAAAATTGATTTTTCAGAAAATGATGCC
>NW_017722131.1:0-518 GCF_001865875.1 Lupinus angustifolius | reverse complement strand
GGTGCTTAATCGATTAAACACGGAAAAAAATGGTTTTCAGCTAGCAGAATGGTTTTGACTCTTTAGGGCTTATGCATGCATTTTAACGGATTTATCGACACATTTTTTATCACAAAAAGAAGTTATCATGAGGTATAATTTTGCCCTACAACATATATCATTTAGAAAAAGAGACAAATAAATATACAGAGGCAAGACATAACGCAAGCATCTAGGCAGTTTTAATCAAGATATTGTTCATCAAGAATTCCAAGTTCTCTCCTTAGAACATAGAAAGTATCCCGTGGAAGGGGCTTGGTGAAAATATCTGCTAACTGTCTAGAGGTTTCAACAAATTCAAGAACGCAGTCACCTTTTTGTACATGATCACGTAAGAAATGATGTCTAATTTCTATATGCTTGGTTCTAGAATGCAAAACGGGATTCTTGGATAGGTTTATGGCACTTGTATTATCGCATTTAATGGGGATCTTTTCCATTTTAAGACCAAAGTCCTTGAGTTGCTGCTTCATCCAGAG
>NW_017722130.1:0-543 GCF_001865875.1 Lupinus angustifolius | reverse complement strand
AATCGGAATATCCTACCAAGGATAGTGAGGCGTCCCGAGGATACCATAATCCCATGTTAGTTGTTCCTTTTAAGTATCTCATGATTCTTTTAACAGTTATATAATGTGATTCCTTAGGTGATGATTGAAATCTCGCACACATGCATACACTAAACATGATATCAGGTCGACTTGCAGTTAAGTAAAGTAATGACCCAATTATACCATGATGCTTTGTTACCTCTACTGCTTTTCCTTTTTCATCCTTGTCCAGGTAGCAAGCAGATGCCATAGGAGTGGAGGCTTCCTTGCATTTATCCATATCAAATTTCTTAAGTAGCTCTTTGCAGTATTTTGTCTAATGAATGAATATCCCACTTTCTAGCTGCTTTATTTGAAGTACTAGAAAGAATGTGAGTTCTCCCATCATAGACATTTCGAACTCTCCCTACATCATCTCAGAAAACTCCTTACAGAGAATATCATTAGTATATCCAAATATTATGTCATCCACATAGATTTGTACAAGTAATACATGATTTTCTGATTTTCGAATAAAAAGCG
>NW_017722129.1:0-852 GCF_001865875.1 Lupinus angustifolius | reverse complement strand
GAAAGGTACTTAGTCTATCATACCAAGCTTTAGGAGCTTGCTTAAGAACATTGAGTGCCTTTTTAAGTTTATAAACATGGTTCAGATATTTAAAATTTTGAAAACCAGGCGGTTGGTCAACATAGATTTCTTCTTGAATGTAGCCATTTAGGAAAGCAATTTTTACGTCCATTTGAAATAATTTGAAGTTCATAATAGATGCAAACGAAAGTAGCATCCTGATGGCCTCTAATCTGGCTACATGGGGGCATAGGTTTCATCGTAATCGATACCTTCCTCCTGGTTGTAGCCTTTGGCCATCAAGCGTGCCTTATTTCGAACGATTAAGCCTGATTCATTAAGTTTGTTTCTGAAGACCCATCGGGTACCAATCACGGGATGATCTTTAGGTTTAGGGACCAAGTCCCAAACACTGTTACGCTCGAACTGGTTTAGCTCTTCTTGCATAGCTATACCCCAGTGCACATCCTCAATGGCCTTGTCAACAGTTTTAGGCTCAATCTGAGATACAAAAGCTACAAAATTGCAAAAATTTCGTAAGGAACTACGGGTTACCACTCCCGTAGATATGTCACCTATTACTTTGTCAATTGGGTGAGCTTTCTTGGTTTTCCACACAGCAAGCATATCTGAATGCTCCTGAGATCTGGTCTGACATTCTTCATTGGTTGCTTTTTCATTATCCACGTCTTTTGTATGCTTCTTCTAAAGCACCTGCAACATCATCAGACACGAACTTTCTCTTCTCTTTTAGAGAAGATTCGTCAAATTGTACATGGATAGACTCTTCTACTTGCATTAAATATTTATTAAAGACTCTAAAGGCTTTGCTATGAATCGAGTATCCCAAAA
>NW_017722128.1:0-316 GCF_001865875.1 Lupinus angustifolius | reverse complement strand
CATACCTTCAAAAAGATCACTTGCTTTTCTCAGGTACCCAATTGATATTGGGTCCCTTTCTGTTAGTAATCGGGGAGTCATCTCCCTTCTTTATCCACTTGTGTACGCCGCTAGGTATACCATATTTTCTGATATAACATAAATATGAGGTATGACCATATGTATTGCAATAGAAACATGTACGTGTGTGTTTGTGATATTTATTTTTAGGACGAGCTATAGGTTTTCTATATGGTCTTTTGTTCTTAGTAGGGGGAGTATAACCTAGTCCTGTGTGATCACCAACATTTCTTGTTTGACTTAGCATAGTGTCTAA
>NW_017722127.1:0-358 GCF_001865875.1 Lupinus angustifolius | reverse complement strand
AATGTTTCATTTTCTAATTTCAATTCATCTAATTCTTTTTTGTAGTTTGCTTATTTTTTGTTCATTTATGAGGATTACTCTTTTTCTATCAACGTTTATCCTAGCCAATTTCTTTAGTTCCTCATGTAACTCGACATAAGCATCATATAATACATCATAAGGATGTGAATCATCAAAAGTGGATGAGGTGTCAGAATATACCTCATGATTATCGTCGTGTGTGCTTGAATTCCCATCATTGTCAGATCTAGCCATCAAACATAGCTTTGCTAACTCCTCCTCACTAGAGGTTCTTGATGTCATTTCCTCGTCAGGTACATCCCACACGATGTAGACTTTCTTAGACTTGAATTCCCTG
>NW_017722126.1:0-30519 GCF_001865875.1 Lupinus angustifolius | reverse complement strand
TGCCTAGGATGCACATATTACATGTATTTATATGATGCATGAACATATTATAAATGACATATCTCAAAACTTAAAATGATTTAAAGTTTTATGCATATGAGACATGTATAGAGTTTACCTAAGCCTTAGACTCAACCTAAACTAACTATTAGTCTAAGTCTAATACCAAGCTAGAGACTTAAGCATGCGGATTTGTTGATGATCTTCAAGCTTTCATAATCACAAGTTGTCCTCATCAAAATTAAACACATAGAGAGAGCTTTCCAAAGTGCTATCTTGACATGCACACTTTCATTAATTGGCAAAGGAAAGTGATCCATTCTTGTTGCTTCGTTGAGCCTCCTATAATCAATGTAGACTTTCCAATTGTTTTAAACTCTCTTAGAAATCAGCTCGTGTCTTTCATTTCTCACCACTGTAATTCCTATCTTCTTTTGAACCACTTGAATTGGGCTCACCCAATAACTATAAAAAATTGGATATATAATCCCAGCTTGTAGAAGTTTTGTGACCTCTTTCTTCACAACCTGAAGGATGATGGAATTGAGTCTCCTTTATGGTTGCCTCACTAGTGTAGCTCCATCTTCCAAGAGTATGATGTGCATGCACATGGATGGGCTAATACCAGGAATATCAGCTAAGATCCAACCAATTGCCTTCTTATGCTTCTTCAGCACTTGTAACAACTTCTCCTCTTGATCATCATCAAGGGAGGTGGAAAAAATAACATGGAGCTTCTCATCATCCTCTAAGTAAGCATACTTGAGGTTTTCAAACAAAGGTTTAAGCTCTAGTACAGGTGCCTGCAATATAGATGGAACCAAAGTAGCAGGCATAGATTCTGCAGCCGACACCTAAATAGCTAAATCAAATTGTTGTATGATGTCTACATCAATTGGGTTAGTGCAATCTGATTCCACAACATTTGGATGAACAGAAATATGTAGACACTCATCAATACAATAATTACACATTTCAGAATCAGTGCATGTATGACAAGAGTATGAGTCTATCAATGACATAGAATCAAAATCATTATGAAAATCAGAGATATGTTCGTTAGTTAACTCATCAAGAAACTCAATATGAAACACAAAATGGTCGTCGGATGGATGCTTCATAGCATCAAAAATATTAAACCGGACCACAATATCACCAAACTCCATAGAAATATTCTAGCATGGACATCTATCTTGGTTCGGGATGTTCTAAAAAATGGCCTCTCCAAAATGATAGGAACTGTGTTACGGGAGGATCTCTCTTCCATATCGAGAATATAAAAATCAGCCATAAAAATAAGTTCACCAACCCGAACCAAGACATCCTCTATCAAACCAGCAGGGTATGCAGTACTCCTGTTTTCTAATTGAATCACTACCCTAGTGGGTTNTGGGTTGCATAGGTCCAAGTGAAAGAGACATGAAAACAAATAGGCATAATATTAATCAAAGCACCTAGATCTAGCATGGCATTCTCAAATTTCCTATTACCTATTATGCAAGGTATATCAAATGTACCTGGGTCCTTACATTTTTTAGGAATGTGAGGAACAAGTTTACCTATTAGTGGGGAAACATTCCTGCCCAAGCTGATCCTCTCATTACCTTTGAGTTTCCTATTGTGAGTGAACAACTCCTTTAAATTCTTTGCATATCTTGGAATTTGTTTGATTGCATCAAGTAAAGGTTCACTCACTAGCATGAATTTCTTCACTAATGCTCTTTGTCTCTTCTAAAATTGGTTGCTTCATTTTTGATTCAGCTAAATCAACTTGAATCTGTTTGCCTGACCTTAGAGTGATGGCACTCACATTCTTTGAGTTGACCACAGTTTGGGAAGGAAACTTATCAGAATTCTAAGAGTGCAATGTGTTTAATGAAGTAGCCATCTGTCCCATGTCGGTGGTCAAATTTTGAATGGAAGACTATTGTCTCTGAATGGAAGCTTTGGTCTCTTGCTGGAATTGCATATTTTGCAATGTCATCCGCCTCACCAATTCTTCTAACGAAGGTTCACTAGATGTAGGAGTAGGATAACAATTAAAAACTACACTACTAGGAAGTGACTCTTAGGTCGTTTCCTAAGGATTATCTATCAAGAAAAGCTTCAAACACCTTATACTCTCACACACACAAGGGTATAACGTGTTGGATAGTATGAACATAAATCAACTTCAGAAACAGTAGTTAAGCAATGTCGTAAAATGACTAAATACTTTTGGTTCGTTTGTTCACAACTCAATCCTTGATTTCAAAAGACTATTTTCAGATTCCAACCATTAACTTCTGAATTTGTTGAGAATCAATTAACTAATCGATAATCAATTCAAAGTTCCAAAACCTAAGCCTCAAACTAAGCGAAATCAGCATAAGCAGGAAACGATTAACAAATTCACACGAACTAAGAATTCATGCACTAGAGAGTAAAACAACTAAGCGGAGATAAACTCATAAACTAGTTTCTAACATAGAAGAAATCAACAATAAAGAAACTGAAAATGCATTATTAACAAAACCTCAAGATTTGTGATACATTACCAAAGGAATTTAGTCTACAAGTTAAGCCTTCCATTGAGTGGAAGAAAGAAACCGAAAATGAATGAAAACCCAAAATACAATAGATTTAGTGAAAATTAAGCCTTCCATTGAGGGGAAACGAAATTCTAAAAATTAGTGAAAATACAATAGATTTACTAAGGCTAAAACCAAATTTACAAATTAAAACTCCCAAAATAAAAATACAATCTTCACTTCAACGCATATCCTCCACTTCCATAATGCCCAAAATGCTATTGGTGCCAAATATGATTTGAAAAGGATAATAGATTTAATCAGGCTAAATAATCCCAAATAAACTCATTTTAGGAATATTAGTCCAATAAAGTCTAAAACACTAAACCATGTGAAACAAAGTCCATTAGGCACCAAGAATCATCAATAATGCTAAATTAAGGTTATGAATAGTGTGTAATATATTGTTCATCAACTATGCAAATAGCCCAAATTTGCCCTGGTGATGCACCACATGCAATAGTAAAAACCAAATATGGAAGAAAAGGAAATTCATGTTAAATTTGAGTAAACAACCAAACATTGGCATCAATAACATCCTAAAATCATAGGAATCAACCACAAAAGGTTTCATGCACGAATTTCCCCTAGTCATGCACTACATGCAAGAGTAACAACGATAGAGGTTACAATTGAATCAATACCATCCTAAAATCACCAGACACAACCATAAAAAGTTTCTATCAAAAATTCAAAGCCTAACTAAATTTTAGTAAACAACCAAAACTTTGCATCAATAACATCCTAAAATCATACGAAAAAACCTCAAAAAATTTCATGCTCGAATTTCCCCCTACTCTTGCACTATGTGCAACAGTAACAACCAGAGAGGGTAATATTGGAAATTCATGATAGATTTCATTGAAAAACCAAAACATTGCATCAATGACATCCTAAAATCACAGGATACAACCACAAAATGTTTCTAGCAAAAATTCAAAGCCTAATTGATTTAACTGGACAAGAAAAATTCAAGAAAAATTCTTGAAAAATTCATAACAAGACTTCAAAAATAGAAAAGATATGGAAAAACTTTTTTTTTTTGGATTTTCAAGAGGGACGTAGTATGGAAAGTCCTAGAGAATGGATTTTTCTACCACAAATGCTTATAATATTTGTCCAATTTCGAAAAACAGTTCAAAAGTTATACCAAAAATAGAATTTATCAAAATACTATCCAAAGAGCTAGAATTTCCCCTAATGATGCACCACATGCAACAATAACAATCAAACCAGGAAGAAGTGTAAATTCAAGTTAAATTTGAGTAAAAAATTAAAACTTTAAATAAATAACATCCTAACATCGTTGGAACCAACCACAATAAGTTTCACGCTCCAACTTCCCATAGTCGTGTACTACGTGTAGCAGTAACAACCATAGAGGGTAGATTTGGAATTTTGTGTTATATTTGAGTGAGCAACCGAAACTTTGATTCAATAACATCCTAAAATCACATGTCACAACCACAAATAGTATCTATAAAAATTCAAAGCCTAACTGATTTAAGTGAACACTAAAAATTCAAGAACAATTCGAATATTATACTTCAAAAATAAAATGAAATGGAAAGGGGTTTTTTTTTGGATGTCCAGAAGGGAATTTTCGAACGTAGTACAAAACGTCCCATAGAATGGATTTGTCTACCCCAAATGCATTTAATATTTGTCTAATTATGATAAACAATTAAAAAGTCATGCCACAAATAGAATTTATCAATATAATATGCAAAGTGCCCGAATTTCCCCTAGTGATGCACCATATGCAACATTAATAACCAAACATGGAACAAATGGAAATTCATGTTAAATTTGAGTAAACAACCAAAACTTTGCATCAATAGCATCCTAAAATCGTTTGAAACAGTCACAAAAAGTTTCATGCTCGACTTTCCCCTAGTCATGCACTACGTGCGACTATAACAACAATAAAGGGCGGATTTGGTAATTGATGTTATATTTGAGTGATCAATCAAAACTTTGCATAAATAACATCCTAAAATTAAAAGACATAACCACCAAAAGTTTCTAGTCAAAATTAAAAGCCTTAATGATTTATCTGAACAAGAACAATTCAAGAAAAAGTCAAGAAATATTCAAAGTAAAACTTCAAATATAGAAATAAATGGAAAAAGGGTTTTTTTGGCCTTTTAGGAGGGATTTTTCAATAGTAGTATGGAATGTCCGATAGAATGGATTCTTCTACCCCAAATGCATATAATATTTGTCCAATTCTGATAAATAGTTCAAAAGTTATGCCAAAAGTAGAATTTAACAAAATATTTTGCAAAGACCCTGAAATTCCTCTAGTGTTGCACCACTTGCAAGAGTAACAATCAAACATGGCAGAAATGGAAATTCATGTTAAATTTGAGTAAAGAACCATAAAGTTACATGAATAACATCCTAAAATCATAGGAAACAACGACAACAAGTTCATGCCCAAATTTCTCCTAGTCATGCACTACATGCAATAGTAACAACCACATAGGGTAGAATTGGAAATTCATGTTATATTTGATTGAACAACCAAAACCTTGCATTAATAACATCCTAAAATCATAGGACTCAACCATAGAAAGTTTATAGCAAAAATCTGAAGCCCAACTAATGTAACTGAACAACAAAAATTCAAAATAAAACTTCAAAAATAGAGAATAAATGGAAAAAGGATTTTTTTTTGGATTTTCAAGAAGGAAGTATGAAATGTAGTACGACAAGTCCGTTACAATGGAGTTTTCTACCCCAACTGCATATCATATTTGTCCAATTCTGATATACATTTCAAAAGTTATGCCAAAATCGAATTCATCAAAATACAAAGCAAAGTGCCCGAATTTCCCCAAGTGATGCACCACATGCAACAGTAACAACCAAACATGGAACAAATGGAAATTCATTCAAAATTTGAGTAAACAACCGAAACTCTGCGTCAATAACATCCTAAAATTATAGGAAACAACCTCAAAAGGTTTCATGCTCGAATTTCCCCTAGTCATGCTCTATGTGCAGTAGTAACAACTAGAGAAGGTGATATTGGAAATTCTTGATAATTTGAGTGAACAACCAAAACATTGCATCAATGACATCCTAAAATCACAAGAAACAACCACAAAACGTTTCTACCAAAAATTCAAAGTCTAACAGATTTAACTGAATAAGAAAAATTCTAGACAATTTTAAAAATAGAAACGAATTCGAAAAAAGGATTTTATTTTTGGATTTTCAGGAGGGAGCTTTGAGACGTAGTGTGGAACGTCTGATAGAATGGACTTTTCTACATCAAATGCATATAATATTTTTCCAATTCTGAAAAACAGGTCAAAATATATGCCAAAAATAGAATTTATCAAAATACTATGCATAGAGCCAGAATTTCCCTTGGTTATGCTGCACATGCAACATTAACAATGAAACAAGGCGGAATTGGAAATTCATGTTAACTTTGAGTAAACAAGCAAAACTTTGCATCAATAACATCCTAAAATCGTAGGAACCAACCACAAAAGTATCATGCTCGAACTTCCCATAGTCATGCATTACGTGCAACATTAACAACCATAGAGGGCAGCTTTGGAAATTCGTGTTATATTTGAGTGAGCAACTGAAAGTTTTATTCAATAACATCCTAAAATTACATGTCACAACCACAAGTGTATCTAGTAGAAATTCAAAGCCTAATTGATTTAACTGCACACAAAAATTCAAGAACAATTCAAAATAATACTTCAATAATAAAATGAAATGGAAAAGAGGGTTTTTTTTTGGATTTTTAGGAGGGAGATTTTAGATGTAGTATGGAAAGTCCGATAGAATGGATTTTTCTACCACTAATCCATATAACATTTTTCTAATTCTGATAAATAGGTCAAACATTATGCCAAAAATAGAATTTATCAATATACTTTCCAAAATGCACGAATTTTCCCTAGTGGTGCACCACATGTAAAAATAGATTCATGTACAAATATGCCGTAGTCATGCACTACGTGCAATAGTAACAACCATAGAGGGCATATTTGGAAATTCATGTTTTATTTCTAGTGAACCATAAAACTTTGCTCAATAATATCCTAAAATCACAAGACATAACCACAAAAATTCAAGCAAATTTCAAGAAATCTTCAAAATAAAACATCAAAAATAAAATGCATTATTCTACCCCAAATGCATATAATATTTGTCCAATTTTGATAAACATTTCAAATTAATGTCAAGAAAATTTTTTATCGATATACAATGCAAAGAGTCCCAATTTCCCCCCGTGATGCACTATATGCAATAGGAACGACCAGGCACGGCATAAATGGAAATTAATGTTAAATTTTAGATAAGAACCAAAACTTTACCTCAATAACAACCTAAAATCAGAGGAAACAACCACAAAAAGTTTCAAGCCTTAATTTCTCCTAGTCATGCACTACCTGCAACAGTAACAACCACATAGGGTAGAATTGGAAATTCATGTTATATTTTAGTGAAAAACCAAAACTTTGCATCAAAAGCATCCTAAAATCACAGGAGACATCCACAAAAAGTTTCTACCAAAAATTTCAATCCAAACTGATTTAACTGAACAAGAAAAATTCAAAATAAAACATCAAAAATCGAAAAGAAATGAAAAATAGGTTTTATTTTGGATAAAAAGATCAAAAGTTAAGCTAAAAATAGAATTTATCAAAATACTTTGCAAAGAGCCCGAATTTTCCCTCCTGATGCACCACATACAACAGTAACAACCAAACATGGCATAAATAGAAATTCATGTTATAATTGAGTAAACAGCCAAATCTTTGAATGAATAACATCATAAAATCATAAGAAACAACCAAAACAAGTTTCATGCCCGAATTTCCCATAGTCTTGCACTACGTGCAACAGTAACAACCATAGAGGGTAGAATTTGAATTTCATGACATATGTGAGTGAACAACCAAAACATTGCCTCCATGACATCCTAAATGAAAGTGTGCATGTCAAGAGGAACACTTTGGAAAGCTCTCCTTGAATGTCATGGTTTTGATGAGGACAACTTGTGCCTAAAAGAGCTTGAAGATCACCAACAAATCAACGTGCTTAAGTCTTTATTTGGTACTAGGCTTAGACTAGATTCTAGTTTAAGTTGAGTCGAAGGCTTAGGGCACCTAATACATGTCTCATATGCATATATCTTTTAAATCATTCCATCCATGAGATATGTCATTCATAATATGTTCATGCATTACATAAATACATGTATATGTGCATTCAAGGCATAAACTAAGTGTTAAACATGTATCATCTAAGTGCATAACGTATTTTATGTTTTGTATTTAAAAATACACATTTTAATTACTGTTAATCGATTAACCAATCCTTTAATCGATTAACCCAACTGCTGTGAAAAGTGGTTGCTACTGGAAACACGTTTTTAAATGCTGTTAATCGATTAAGGCATTACGTTAATCGATTAACCTAACTGTTTGTTAAGTTGTTGGAACTGAAAAACTGAAAAACAGAATCAGTTATAATTTTTAGTCCCGTTAATCGATTAAAATTGTCTGTTAATCGATTATCTGGGGTTCTGGACTGATTCTTTATAAACTGCGTTTTCAGAATTAATCTCATAAGTTGCATGTTGCATTTATTAGAGAGTTAGAGCATTTTACGTGTTAATTGTTGCATCTATTTGTTAAGTGCATTTGTGAGTTTAGAAATGAGAGATTCTATGCTTTAGGATTGAGTGCATTTCATGTTATAATTTCTCATGTTTTCCCTCACATGTTCATGCATATTTTGATGCTTTTTCATGAAGTTTTATGATTCTGTAACTTCTGTTTTCATAACTAATACTTGTCATTTCACATGAGTTTGTGTTAGATGTGCATTAGAGTAAAGCCTTCTTGTTATATTTGAGCTTAGAAATAGCTTTATTTTACTCTTGTAATTGTTGTAAAGGGAATCTCGTGGTGTCTTATCACCGTTAGAGATTGAGTGTTTCTTCATTGCTTAGAGTGTAAGAAAAGGAAAGAACGAGAGATTCTTTGGCTGGGGCTACGCCGAAAGAAACGTTTTCTTTGTCGGTAGGAAGGGAGTCAAACCATTGAATGGTTTCTTTGTTTTCTTGTAATTTGCTAAGTGTTGTAATTGAATAATGTGTATGTAATTACATTGATTCGGTTATAGTGAAGGAAATCTCCCAAGTCAGCCGGGAGGCCTGGATGTAGTTTGCAGTGGACAGCAAACGAACCAGGATAAAAATTCGCGTTGCAGGATTTGTTTTCTCTCTCTCTCTTTACTGTTTTCAATCGATTAATTTGTATATTTGATTCAACTAATACATTCTGTTCATTTGCTGTACTGGATGCTATTCTAATATACAAATCTGTAAGCTCTGTATTCGTTCAGTTATCGGTTATCTGTTCTGCATTTAATCGTTTCTGTAATTGCTTACTGGTTCTGTTTAATCGATTAATATTCCTGTGTTAATCGATTATACTGTTTCTATTAATCGATTAAAATAGAAAATCATAGGACACAACCACATAAAGTTTCTATAAAAAATTTAAAGCCTACCTGGTTTAAGTGAACAACAGAAATTCAAAATAAAACTTCAAAAATAGAAATGAAATGGACAAATAGTGTTGTTTGGATTTTCACGAGGGAGTTATCAGACGTAGAATGGGCAGTCCGATATAATGGATTTTTCTGTCCCGAATGCATATAATATTTGGCAAATTCTGATAAACAGTTCAAAAGTTATGCCAAACAGAGCGGAAATGGAAATTCATGTTAAATTTGAGTAAACAACCAAAACTTTGTATTCATAACATCCTAAAATCATAGGAAACAATAAAAAAATGTTTCATTCCCGAATTTCCCCTAATCAAGCATTATGTGCAACCGTAACAACAACAAAGGGTAGAAATTGAAATTCTTGATATATTTGAGTGAACAACCAAAACATTGGATCAATAACATCCTAAAAACACAAGACACAACCACAAAAATTTTGTAGCAAAAATTCAAAGCCTAAGTAGTTTAACTAAACAAGAAAAATTCAAAATCAAACTTCAAAAATAAAAAAGAAATGGAAAATGGGTGTTTTTTGGGTTTTCAGGAGGGAGTTATCACACATAGTATGAAAATTCAGATAGAACGGATTTTTCTACCCCACGTGTAGATAATATTTGTCCAATTATGATTAACAGTTTAAAAGTTATGCCGAAAATATAATTTATCAAAATACTATGCAAAGAGCCCGAATTTCCCCTTGTGATGCACCAAATGTAACAATAACAACCAAACATAGCAGAAATGAAAGTTCATGTTAAATTTGAGTAAACAACCAAAATAGTGCATCAATATCATCCTAAAATCATAGGAAACAACTATAAACATAGGGTAGAATTGGATCAACAACCAACACTTTGCATCAACAACATCCTAAAATCACAGGACACAACCAAAAAAAGTATCTAGCAAAATGTCAAAGCCTGACTGATTTAACTGAACAAGAAAAATTCAAAATTAAACTTCAACAACAGAAAAGAAATGGAAAAAGGGTATTTTTTGTATTTTTAGGAGGGAGTTGTCATGTGTAGTATGGAAAGTCCGTTATAAAATAATTTTCTACCCGAAAATGCATATATTATTTGTCCAATTCTGATAAACAGTTCAAAAGTTATGCCAAAAAAAGAATTTATCAAAATTCTAAGCAAAGAGCCTGAATTTCCTCTTGTGATTCACCACAAGTAACAGTAACAACAAAACATTGCATCAATAACATCTTAAAATCATAACAAAAAACCACAAAAAGTTTCATTCCCGAATTTCCCCTAGTCATGCACTACGTCCAACAATAACAACCATAGAGGATAGATTTGGAATTTCATGAAATATTTGAGTGAACAAGCTATTCATTGCATCAATAACATCCTAAAATCAAAGGACACAACCAAATTTTTTTTTTGCAAAAATTCAAAGCCTAACTAGTTTAACTAAAAAAGAAAAATTCAAAATAAACTTCAAAAATAGAAATGAAATGGAAAAAAGGGTTTTTTTTGGATTTTCATGAGGGAGTTTTCAAACGTGATATAGAATGAGCGATTGGATGGATTTTGCTACCCCAAATGTATATAATAGTTCTCTAATTCTAATAAATAGTTCAAAAGTTATGCCAAAATACTATGCAAACAGCCTGATTTTCGCCTTGTGATACACCACATGGAACAGTAACACCCAAACGTGGCAGAAATAGAAATTCGTGTTAAATTAGAGAAATAGGCCAAAACTTTGCATAAACATCATCCAAAAATCATAACAAACAACTATAAAATTTTCATGGCCGAATTTCTTCTAGTCAGGCACTATGTGCAACAGTAACAACCCTAGAGGGGAGAATTTGAAATTCATGTTATATTTGAATGAACAACCAAGACTTTGTATCAATAATATCCTAAACTCAACCACAAAAAGTTTCTAGCAAAATTTCAACGCCTAACTGATTTAACTGAACAAGAAAAATTCAAAATAAAACTTCAAAAATATAAAAGAAATGCAAAAAGGTTTTTTTTGGATTTTCAAGAGGTAGTTATCATATGTAGTATGGAAAGTGCTATATAACATATTTTTCTACCCCAAAATGCATATAATATTTGTCCAATTCTGATAAATAGTTCAGAAGTTATGCCCAAAATAGAATTTATCAAAATATTAAGCAAAGAGCCCGAATTTCCTCTCGTGATGCACCACGGGCAAAAGTAACAACCAAACCTGGCAAAAATGATAATTCATGTTAAATTTGAGTAAACAACCTAAACATTGTATCGATAACATCCTAAAATCATAGAAAACCATCACATAATGTTTCATCCCCGAATTTCGCCTAGTCATGCACTATGTGCAATAGTAACAGCTAGAGAGGGTAGAATTGGAAATTCATGTTATATTTGAGTGAACAACCAAAACTTTGCATAATAACATCTTAAAATCCCAAGACAACGACAAAAAATTTCTATGAAAAATTCAAAGCCTAGTTGATTTAACTAAACTTGAAAAATGGAAGAAAAACTCAATAAAAATTCAAAAATAGAAAAGAAATGGAATAGGGGTTTTGTTTTTGGATTTTCAAGAGGGCATTTTCACACGTAGTATGGACAGTCCGATATAATAGATTTTTTAACCACAAATGCATATATTATTTGTCCAATTCATATTAGCAGTTCAAAAGATATGCCAAAAGTAGAATTTATCAAAATAATATGCAAAGAGCCCGAATTTCCCCACGTGATGCACCATATGCAAAAGTAGTAACCAAACAAGGCAGAAATGGAAACAACCACAAAATGTTTAATGCCGAAATTTCTCCTTGGCATGCAATATGTCCAATAGTAACAACCATATAGGGTAGAATTGGAAATTCACATTATATTTGAGTGAACAAACGAAACAATGCATCAATAAGATGCTAAAATCACAGGACACAACCACAAAAAGTTTCTAGCAAAAATTCGAAGCCTGGCTGATTTAACTGACTCAAAACAAAATCAAGAAAAATTATAACTAAAACTTCAAAAATATAGAAGAAGTGGAAAAAATAGTTTTTTTTTTATTTTCACGATGAAGTTTTAGACGTATCATGAAAAGTCTAATAGAATGGATTACGTGCAACTGTAACAACCACAAAGGTGCAATTGGAAATTCATGATATATTAGAGTGAACAACTAAAAATTTGAATAAATAACATCCTAAAATCACAAGACACAACAACAACATGTTTCTAGAAAATATTCATATCCTAACTGATTTAACTGAAAAAGAAATATTCAAAATAAAACTTCAAAAATCGAAATGAAATGGAAAAATGGTTTTTTTTTCTGGATTTCAGGCAGGAGTTTTTGGACGTAGTATGGAAAGTCTGATAGAATATAACAAAATACTATGCAAAGAGCCCGATTTTCCCATCGTGATGCACCACATGCTTGAGAAACAACCAAACATGGCAGAAACAGAAATTCATGTAAAATTTGAGTAAAAAACCAAAACATTGCATCAATAACATCCTAAAATCATTGGAAACAACCACAAAATGTTTCATCCCCGAATTTGCCCTAGTCATGCACTATATGCAACAGAAACAACGAGAGATGGTAGAATTGGAAATTCAAGTTATACATGAGTGAACAACCAAAACTTGGCATCAATAACATCCTAAAACGACAAGAAACAACCACAAAAAGTTTCTATCAAATGTTCAAAGGCTAATTGATTTAACTGAACAAGAAAAATTCATGAAAAGCTCAAAATAAATCTTCAAAAATAGAAAAGAAATTGAAAAGGTTTTTTTTTTGGATTTTCAAAAGGGAGTTATCATATGTAGTATGGAAAGTGTGATATTACATATTTTTTTCCCCAAAATGCATATAATATTTGTCCAATTTAAATAAACAGTTCAAGAGTTATGCCAAAAGAAGAATTTATCTAAATACTATGCAAAGAGCCTGAATTTCCTCATGTGATCCACCATATGCAAAAGAAACAACCAAAGGGGGAAAATTGGAAATTTATGTTAAATTTGTGTAAAATATCAAAGCATTGCATTAATAATACCCTAAAATCATTGGAAACAACCACAAAAAGTTTCATGCCCAAATTTCCCCTAGCTCTAGACCATGTGCAATAGTGACAACCACATAGGGTAGAATTGGAAATTAATGTGACATTTGAGTGCAAAACCAAAACTTTGCATCAATAACATGATAAAATCATAGGACACCACCCCAAAAAGTTTCTAACAAAAACTCAAAGCCTAGATGATTTCACAGAAAAGAAAAAGCATGAAAAAATCAAAATAAAACTTCAAAAATAGAAAAGATATGGAAATAAGGGTTTTTTTTGGATATTGAGGAGGGAGTTTTTAGACATAGTATAATATTGAGGAGGGAGTTTTTTGGATATTCAGGAGGGAGTCTTTTGGATACTCAAAGCCCAAATGCATATAATATTTGGCCAATTATGATAAATAGTTCATAAGTTATGTCACAAATAAAATTTATCAAAATACTATGGAAAGTGCATGATTTTCCACTGGTGATGCACCACATGCAACAGTAACAACCAAACAGTGCAGAAGTGGAAATTCATGTTAAATTTGAGTGAACAACCAAAACATTGCATCAATAACATCTTAAAATCATAGGAAACAACCATAAAAAATTTCAATCCCGAATTTCCCCTAGTCATGCACTACATGCAACAGTGACAACCATAGAGGTTAGAATTTGAAATTATTGATGTATTTGAGAGAACAACCAAAATTTTGTATCAATAACATCTAAATTCACAAGACACAACCCCAAAAAGATTCTAGCAAAAATCAAAGCCTAACTCATTTAACTGGACAAGAAAAATTCAAGAATAGAAAAGAAATGAATAAAAGGATTTTTTTTTTGGAGATTTAAGAGGTAGTTTTCAGACGAAGTATGGAAAGTTCGTTAGAATGGTTTTTCTTCCCCAAATGCATATAATATTTGTCCAATTCTGATAATCAGTTCAAAAGTTATGCCAAAAATAGAATTTGTCAAAATATTAGGCAAAGAGCCCGAATTTCTGATATGTTCAAAAAATAATCAGTTTCTTTACTTTTTCATGCTTATCATTTTATATAAAGACGAAAACAAATTTATTTGTTACATTCTAAATTTTGATAAAATATAGAAAGTATGAGTACATTTCAATTAGGCAATTCCTTGTGCTTCGACATAACCCTATACTATACTACAATTGAATCTTGAATGAGATACAAGTGTAAAATTGTAAAGTGCTAAACTTATTGATAAGTGCCAAAAGTATACACTTTTCACCATCATTCTATGGCACTTATCCTATGCAAATTGTAGAAAACCAACTTAAATTAACACTTTTTAGTTGAATTTTGCATGATTAAATAAATTGGTTCTTTATTAATTCTTGTCCAAGTTTTCTTTGAGTTTTGTAGGAAATTGAATATTAAAGAATAAATTCAAAGATGGATAAGAATTCAAGCCAAAATTCAAGACAAAAGCTCAAAATGAATTGCTAAAAGTAATCAAGTTAAAGCATGGCATGCTATGTGCTTAATTTGGTTACTTAGCCTTGAAGAAAGGTAGCTTACTCCATCTTGAAGAAACCTATGTTAAGGTAGGCAAGGCAACTTGCAAAAATCAAATGCTTACCTTAACTTAAAGAAAACAGCCCAAAAGTGCTAAGCACCAGGCTAGGTCAATCAGGCACCAAGCACCAGGTCAGATCAGGTAGGCACCAAGCACCAGGCCAGGTCAGCCAGGCACCAAGCACCGGGCCAGGTCAGCCTGACACCAAGCACTAGGCTAGGTCAACCAGGCACCAAGCACTAGGCCAGGTCAGCCAGCACCAAGCACTAGGCCAGGTCAGCTAAGCTGCTGAAATAGGCAGTTGAGCGTGGAACCGGTCAGATGAGCGGCTGAAACATGCAGCTGAGTAGGGAACCAAGTCAGCCAAGCTGTTGAAACAGGCAGCTTAGCGGGGAAACAGGTGGGCTAAGCGGTTGGCGCACCAGAAAAGTTATTTTTTGGTCGAATCATGGAACATCTTACCTTTTCTTTGCTTAAAGGCGAAGAACATGACCTCATGGATGACATAAGGCTATGACAAGAAGAAGGAGATGTCACCATGCATGTAACCTAGTCCACCATAGGGGTCAAGTAGGGGCCAAAGTGGCTCTTCATAGGGGCTAAAGGTGAGATGCAAAAATCAATTTTGTACTCTCATTTGGAACTCAAAAGCGTCCAATCCTTGGAGGGATGGCTCATGCTCCTAAACATTTTCTTTTGAACAAGGTTATGTAATTTCTACTTCTTCTTAATTTACAAAAGTTTGGATTTTAATCATTCAAGTTGGTGCTTTGGTTAATATTATTTGTTTGAGAAGTACTTAATGCTCTTTTTAGATTGATCACCTAAAAAATGATTTCAAGTCAAAACTACTTGTCTCAAACACTTAACAAATAAACTTTGGAGTAGTTGTACTACTTAGTTTATTTGCCAAGTTAAGCATGCTTTTCTTAAGATCTTACATTCATCACTCATTCAATATTAGAGTCGCCAATGGTTAGGGTGTGACAACCTAATCTCTTTTATGGTCGTAGTATTGTTTAAGTGGTGAATATAAGAGTTTATCATTCTACCATTTTAGGATATACACTAAAAGGAGGATTTTCAGACCTTCGTGTTTGGGGTTAACCAAAGTAAAACATAAGAGCTTGTCTAAGTAGTTCAAACTCAAAAGAAGATGAGAAATATATTTTCCTTATTCAGAATGATCTTGTCTCCTCTAGAATTTGTTAATATTTAGTTTTATGTTTATTGTTACTTGTATGTATTCACTTTAAATAAAAACCAATCAAAATATGTTCAAATCTATTATTTGTGCATTGACATGTTTATATGATTCATTTTATTAGGCAATTCCTTGTGGTTCGAGATAACCCTATACTATACAACAATTGAATCTTGAAAGAGGTGTAACTTGTAATATAGTAAAGTGTTATCAAAAAATTTATTTTTTCAAAACACCATTTAATATACAAAAGTGATGAACTAACTTACTAACTTTTATTTATTGTTATTTACTTTCCGCATTTTATTCTTTAATACCAACCTTCCTTAAGGAAGAAGTTTGGTTTGTTAATAAAATGAACCCAAAAGGGAGTAAATAAATAAAAGGTCACTAAAGTTATTATTCTTTTGTTCTTTATTTATTTCTTTGTATCTAACAATTATCTATTCATCATTTTTATATATTAGAATACCATTAAACCGATGTTGGAATTTATTCCAAAAAACCGAGATGATATTCAAAGGTACTTAATAATTATGTAATAGGTAATTGCATTGATACCATTATACCGGCGTTGGAATTTATTCTAACAAAGCCGAGATGGTATTAACATGATTATTAAGAAAGTAAGTTGTAACTGGAATATTCTTGAAACCATTATACCGGCGTTGGAATTTATTTCAACAAAGCCGAGATGGCGAACAAAGAATAAAATCGAGTTGTCTTACTTATAAAAGGAACATAACGAAAATGAGAGTATTAATCTTTCAACAAATTGACACTATTGTCAGGACGATTTGTTAAGAGAAGAAAACTCCCAACTAAAATAAACACCGAGATAACCTTTCAACACTTCTAAATTTTATTTGTTGATTAAAGATAACTAAAAACATAAGTTCAAACCAAGTCATGGTTTGTAACTTTGTACATAGGAATAATATGTAAAAAATTCGAATCCACTCAATCGATTGTTACTTACACAATCAAAGGGTGATGAATAATAAATCTAACTGCTAACATTTACTTTCGGTTATTTATTTTCCGCAAATAACAATTATTTTCTGTCGTTTATTTTCCACAACTAAAATTTACGTTCTGTCATTTAATTTTCCACAACTAACATATAATTATTGCCTTATTCTTTTATTCCTTGTACGAACCCTTCGAAAGAAATGGAATGGTTAACTGCTAACTTTATTCTTTTGTTAATCTTATTATTCTTTGTTATCATCCTTTCATAAGAAATGGTATGGTTAACATAATAAAATGAGACCAACCTTTATGGTATGGTTAACATAATAAAATGAGACCAACCTTTATGGTATGGTTAAAAGGAACCCAAAAATGGAGTAAACAAATAAAGTCACTAATTAAATAAATAGTTCATCACTCATCACTCTAAATTCAAATTAAAATAAATATGCAACTGGGAAATATCCTTTCAACAAAGTGACATGTTTTGTTGTTGAAGGGGGAATTCCTAGTCAGAATCTCAGTTTAACAAATTGGCGCTGCTGTTGGGGAACTGCTACATAATGGAAATTCCTGCGTATATTTTTTGTCAATAGTAATTGTAACTAATATTTTATTTCACTTTTCTATAAATTTATTTTTCTTTTTCTAAACCTTTATTTTATTTTTCTGTTTTGTACATTTAAAAAATAAAAGCCCAAAAAGAATGGAAAGTTGGAACTAGTGGAGTGAAAACCCACTAGTTAAGAAACCTTTATTGTTGTTATAAAACAATTTAGGTGATGAGGAATTACCCATTATCATCATTTTTCAAAAGAACAACATAAGGGGGATTGAAATAGTGGTTGGATTTTTATAAAAGAATGAAGAAGTTGGTTCCTCAAAATTCCAAAAAGGAAGCTACTTTCATCCTTAAAGGTTAAGTATTCACCATGCACTTTTTATGCACATATTTTATTTTGTGATACTTGAACCAATATCTCCATAAACAACATTCTTTATTTGATGATTTTTAAAGTTGAATTTTTTCAACTAAGAGCATGCTTGATAAAATTGTGCCCAACAATTAGTTTTTCCAAACCTGAGAACTCCTTAAAAGTGTGTTATTTGATTTACTAAGTTACTATTTGGTTTACCATATACCAATATAATATCATGAAATTATGAATGGATTTATAAATTGTTGTTTGATGTGATAAAATGTTGTTTCATTTTCCATAAAATTTTGTTCGGAATTCCAATTTATCAATTGGACTTGAAAAATGCTTCAATTTTTACTATAAACATAATTATCATGAAAAAAGCATGTTGTTTGATTGGAATATTTGACAATCAAATTTTATTCATGAACATCATGTTTTAGACAATGAGAAACTCATGTAAATTTTTAGACTAACCTCAAGGAAAAAGAAAATTGCAAGTTCTAATGATTTATAGGAAATCAAATCCAAAAACAAATAGACAAAAAATGAGGAGTTGGCTCTAAAGGCGCTACTATCTTTGAGAGGATAGTAAAATCAAGGAGAATGGAATTCTACATTCTCATAAATTTGTTGGTTAGTTTTCATTTTTCATTCTTTCAAAATGTTAAACAAACTTCCTAACTTCATTTTCCAAAATTACTTCAGGACAAGTCAAGAACTTAAGTTGGGGGGAGTGTGTATAACATTTTGAAAGAAATTTAGTTTTGTGTGTTTTTGTCTGCTTTTTTAAATTTTTTTGTGTGTGTTTGATTGCGTTTTAATTTTGTTTAGTGTGTTTACTTTAGTTTCCTTTTGATATTGTTTTTGTCTGCATTTTAATTGCCGTAAGTGAAAACTTTGAAACTAAACTTGGTGAATAACACAACTTCGCTTAAACATTTTTTTAAGAAGATCAATAAGCTTTGATGAGCAACATGAGATGAAAAGATGAAATTTTTTATGAATAATTCATAATGTCATAACTTTGACAATATGCAGGCTTTTTGGTAAGTAATTTATCGTGAACTTGTGAATTTGTTGGGAAATCAAAGAGTTGTACATAAACCAACCATGTGAGGGAGTGTAAGCCAAACACAAAAAAATACGAGAGCTTAGTGAGAAACGTTTTGGTTTTCTATCATTGGTTTTGTTTAAATCTTTTTTTACTTGGTTGCACACAATTTGATAGGAAATGATCGAGGAAAGTTCTTTCAAATAGAATGAGTCATTTAACCCAAAATGACCAACCAAAAATAGGAACATCCTTTGTTAACCCCTTTGAGCCTAAAAAGAAATATTATTTTTTCAAGCACAACCCTTGAGCCTATTGTAGAAAAACAAAAATGAAATCTCCTATAATTTTCTAAGTTTAAAGGGAGAATTTTTCAAGCAAAAGGTTGAGGGGAAAAATTAAGTTGGGGGGATGGTTGGCCATGTAACAAAGTATTCAAAAGAAAAATTTTCAATCTCTTTACAAATAAAAAAAAGTGAAGAAATGCTCCAAAATCAAAAGAAGTAAAAAGAGATTTAGAAAAATCAAGAAAAGTTATACAAAAAGGTCAAGAAAAAGAATTAGGAAAGGAAGAAAAAGAAGAAATGTGATAAAGTTGAAAAAGAGTACGTATTTAAAAAGATAAATCATTTTGCTCTCTTTTAACTTTGGAAGTATTTTTGAAAAATCATGAAAAACCAATTTTATTTGATAGCCAAGCCTCATTACAACCTAAGGAAGACCTTAGTAATCCTTGAAATATTTGTGCAAACAAAGTAAGTGTTGACAAGAAAAAAATTTAAATTCTTGCAAACCAAACAAGTTGAGTTTTGACTGAAACACTTAGCCATTTGGTTCTATTCTTGAGTCGTGTGTGAAAATGCATCTCTTTGATTGATAACATTTTTTATAAGTGAAGTGCTAAATGAGTTTTTGAAAAAGTGTGTTCATTCTTAGTTTGAAGCATTATGAGTCAAAATCACATGATCATAAACACCTCTCATGAAACTTTGAAATGATGCATAGTTTTGATCTTGTCCATCATTAATGTTTCCAAAGCCAAGTAGTTGTTATTTTAACTTTGTTTGGGGAAAATCAAAGTCTTAAATTGGGGGGAGTTGATAAGTGCCAAAAATACCTAATTTTCATACACTTTTCATAGCACTTATCCTAAGCAAAAATTTGAAAATCAACTTAATTGAACATTTTTTAGGTAAATTTTGAGTGTTTAAATAATATAATTTTGTATCATCTCTTCTCCAAGTTTTCGTTGAATTTTGTAGGAAATTGAATCAATAAAAATGAATCCCAAAGATAGCCAAAATTTCATGCCAAATCACAAGCCAAAAGCTCAAAAATAAATGCTCAAAATAAATAAGCTACGCATGGCATGCTATGTGCTTAGATTGTCATAAAAAAGATGACCTAGGCTTGAAGAAATGTACCTTACCTCACCTTGAAGAAACCTAAATCTATGTATGCAAACCAAAGCACAACTCAAAAGGTTACCTAGACTTGAAGAAATCATGTCAAAAGTGCCAAGTAACCAACTAAAATCAACTCAAGAATCATGGAACAAAGGTTGCTTCGACTTGAAGAAAGGTAGGTTCCCTCACAATGAAGGAACCGGGCAGCCAAGCGTGGTGTACAAGGGGCTAGGAGCCCAGGCAGGTCAGCAAAACCTAGCCATCATTACTTGAAGGCCAAGCACATGACCTCATGCCTGACATATGTTCTGAATAGCCAAGTAGGAGGTGTCAACATGCATGTAACATAGCCCACAATACGCTATCCAAGCTAGCTGGCCATGGTGTGAGAAGCTGCTAACTCACTAGCTTTGGGTGTGCCAAACCGCCTGACCAGGGTGCTGGGCGGTCTGGAGAGGGGTCTAGGCGGCCCTCCTGGTGCCTATAAAAGGCACACCCATTTCCTCACTTTTACAAATTGTAAATAAATTGTACATACCATTTTCTCTCCATTTTCAGTTATACTCTTTCTTAGGTTGTTCTTAAGCTGTTCTTAGGTTTTTATTTCATAGAAATTTAGATGGAATGGAGATGGCAAAGGAGGTGCAAAAACATGATTTTGTATTCTCATTTAGAACCAAAAGCATCAAATCTTTGGATGGATGGCTAATGCTCCAAAAAGTTGGACTATGGTGTAACTTTCTTATCTTCTTCATTTATGTAAGTTGTTTCTTTAGTTATTTTGCTTTTTAAGAAGTTCTTAAAGCAGTTTTGGATTGATCACCTAAAGCTTGATTTAAAGATCCAAAAGAATGCTTCTTCTTGAAGTCTGGAAAAGTGAACTAAAACGTATAACCTACACCTTAGTTCACTTGACATATCAAAGCATCTATTTTAAGCAACTTATGTTCAAGGCTAAATAATGTTAACGTAGCCTGAAATAGGGTGTGACAACCTACTCCGACGAGTATGGAATCAACCAAAGGATGACAAATAACTTGTATAATTTTGATATTGATATTGTTCAAGAGATTATTCCATCAGATTTTCCTCTTGATTTGTAAATAGTTAGTTTCTATACTTTTTCATGTTTATCATTTTATAAAAACACCAAAACAACTTATTTTTTACTTTCTTACTTTCGATAAAGGATTCAAAGTATGAGTACATTTCTATTAGACAATTCCTTGTGGTTCGACATAACCCTATGCTATAATACAATTGAATCTTGAAAGATATACAAGTGTTAAACTTATAAACTTAATTTGTTGATTAAATATTCCTAAAAACATAAGTTCAAACCAACTCATGGTTTGTAACTATCTACATAGGAATAATATGTAAAAAATAGCAATCCAATCAATGAATTGTTACTTAAACAATAAAAGAGTGATGAATAATAAATCTATCCGCCAACATTTACTTTCTGTCATATATTTTTCACAACTAACATTTACTTGCTATCATTTATTTTCCACAACTGACATTTACTTTCTGTCATTTACTTTTCTGCAACTAACATGTATTTATTGCTTTATTCTTTTATTCTTTATTCCAACCCTTTGAAAGAAGTGGTACGGTTAACTGCTAACTTTATTGTTTTGTTCATTTTATTATACTTTCGTACCAACTTTCGTAAGAAATGTTATAGTTAACTTAATAAAATGAGAATTACCTTTATGGTATGGTCAAAAGGAACCCAAAAAGATAGTAAATAAATAAAGTCAATAATTAAATAAATTGTTCATCACTCATCACTCTAAAATCAAATAAAAATAAACTTGAAACTAGGAAACCTCGGGGTGAGATATTCTAATTATAACTCAGAATATTTAGTGAAGTAATATCTTGTGCTACAAGAGTAATGGATGTAGCCTTCGGTGGACAAGAAGGTGAACCAATATAAAATCTTGGTGTACTATTTTCTCCTTTATCTCTTGATTTTTTACTTGTTTAATTTTCTGAATAATTTCTCCGCTGCACTTAACTCTTGATTTTGCAGAAAAAGTGGCCGTAATTTTAAGTCAACTAATTCACCCCCCTCTTGGTTGCAATCTTAGTCTTACAATTGGCACCAGAGCAATTTTTCAGTAAGTTATTCTCAAATATGATCCTATATTGAAGATGGCCTCTAGATCATTCCTATGAGAAGGTTCCAACATCAACCTCCCTCCAAGCTTTGTTGGAGAGTGCTATGACTTTTGGAAAATCAAAATGAGAATCTTCGTAGAATCTCAAGACTTTGATATCTGGAATGCAATCGAAGAAGGACCATATGAAACCTTCACCGCAATCAAAAATGTAAGGGAAGTAAATGCCAAATCTTCATGGAATGATGAAGATAAAAAGAAGGTGCAATACGATCTCAAAGCAAACAACATCCTCACTTCAGCACTTGGCATTGACGAGTTCTTTAGAGTAGAAACTGCAAATCTTCCAAAGAAATGTGGGATACTCTAGAGACTACACATGAAGGAACTGAGGAGGTAAAAAGGTCGAGACTTAACACTCTTTCCCAAGAATACGAGATGTTTTGTATGCAACATGGAGAGAAAATTCTGGATCTTCAAATGAGATTAACTCACCTCATAAACCACCTTATTTCACTTGGTAAGGTACTATCAAATAGTAACTTGAACTTGAAGGTTCTAAGATCACTCACCAAAATGTGGAAACCAAAGGTAACCGTCATTTCTGAAAAGAAAACTTTATCAAAAATGTTCATGGTTGCTTTGTTTGGTAAATTGCAGGTTAGGACTCAGGCAACTTGACCAACATGAAGAGCCAGAGAAGAAAAAGAAGAATATCTCTCTCAAGCCGAAAGTAGACAAATACGTATCATCAGAAGATGAATCTGAGAAGGAAGAGATGGAAGACATGAGTCTTCTTGTAAAGAATTCCAGCAAGTTCCTTAAAAGGAACAAGGGTGCTAAAACTGGACAAATGAGGAAATTCACCTAGAACAATGATGCCTCCACTTCACACTAAAACTTCACATGCTTTGAATGTGGCAAGCCTGGTCATATGAAGATGGACTGTCCAAACCTGAAAAAGAATTATTTCAAAGGGAAGAATGAAATAAGGACAAGACGGAGAACCTATATTGCTTGGGATGACAATGATACCATTTCCGTCTCTGAAAAAGAAAATGAAGCACAAGCACATCTGTCTTTAATGTCATCTCATCATTCTGATGATGGAGAGGTAAACGATATTAAACTATATTCTTCTGAATTAAAAACTACATTTAATGAGTTGCATGATGAATATGTCAAACTCACAAAAATGTTTCTAAAACAAAAAACTGAGTTAGATGTATTCAGAAACAATCCCTCATCATTTTCATGTCAAAACTGCATTACTCTTGAAAATAAAGTTTCAACGTTAAGTCTTGAACTTAATAAGCTGAAAAAGAATAGTAAATGATCAAAGACACTCAAAAGACCGAAGATTAACACTCTTTCCCAAGAATACGAGATGTTTTGTATGCAACATGGAGAGAAAATTCTGGATCTTCAAATGAGATTAACTCACCTCATAAACCACCTTATTTCACTTGGTAAGGTACTATCAAATAGTAACTTGAACTTGAAGGTTCTAAGATCACTCACCAAAATGTGGAAACCAAAGGTAACCGTCATTTCTGAAAAGAAAACTTTATCAAAAATGTTCATGGTTGCTTTGTTTGGTAAATTGCAGGTTAGGACTCAGGCAACTTGACCAACATGAAGAGCCAGAGAAGAAAAAGAAGAATATCTCTCTCAAGCCGAAAGTAGACAAATACGTATCATCAGAAGATGAATCTGAGAAGGAAGAGATGGAAGACATGAGTCTTCTTGTAAAGAATTCCAGCAAGTTCGTTAAAAGGAACAAGGGTGCTAAAACTGGACAAATGAGGAAATTCACCTAGAACAATGATGCCTCCACTTCACACTAAAACTTCACATGCTTTGAATGTGGCAAGCCTGGTCATATGAAGATGGACTGTCCAAACCTGAAAAAGAATTATTTCAAAGGGAAGAATGAAATAAGGACAAGACGGAGAACCTATATTGCTTGGGATGACAATGATACCATTTCCGTCTCTGAAAAAGAAAATGAAGCACAAGCACATCTGTCTTTAATGTCATCTCATCATTCTGATGATGGAGAGGTAAACGATATTAAACTATATTCTTCTGAATTAAAAACTACATTTAATGAGTTGCATGATGAATATGTCAAACTCACAAAAATGTTTCTAAAACAAAAAACTGAGTTAGATGTATTCAGAAACAATCCCTCATCATTTTCATGTCAAAACTGCATTACTCTTGAAAATAAAGTTTCAACGTTAAGTCTTGAACTTAATAAGCTGAAAAAGAATAGTAAATGATCAAAGACACTCAAAAGACCGAAGATGTCTTGGCTATTCAAAAAGCCATGTTTCTCACAAACAAAGTGTCTCAACAAAGATAAACTTTGAATAACAAAGTATCCGTGCATTTGAACATAGTAATGATAAATCTAGGATACATAACCATCAACCCACATGTACATATTGAAAATACCACGAGCATACACCAAATACTTGCTTGATTAGAAAATATGGTGTACCCCTAGGTCATTATAGATGGGTTGAGAAAGTTACTAACCATGTAGGAACCCAAGAATATTGGGTACCTAATAAAACTTAACCTGTTTTGCAGGATACTTTGAGATCTGTCTGCAACTTATGGTACTTGGACAATGGCTACTCAAAGCACATGACATACGATAAAAATAAGTTCTTTGTGCTTACTCCTAGTGACAAAGGCTATGTCACATATGGTGATAACAAAAAAGGAAAAATACTTGGAGTTGGTAGGATTGGCAAGCCACCCTCAACAACTATAGAAGGTGTATTGTATGTTGAAGGACTCAAGCACAACCTACTAAGCATAAGTTAATTATGTGACAAAGGCTTTCATGTAGCATTCTACACGGATAAGTGCATCACCGAAAGTAAAAATTCTCAAAACTCTAAACTCATTGTTAAGAGGATAAATATTATATATATGATTGACATAGACTCCTCTTTACCAATAACATGTTTAGTTGCTAATGATAATCATGATGCATGGCTTTGGCATAGGATAATTGCTCATATTCATATGGACCATTTGAATAAACTCATAAAGAAAGATTTAGTTGTTGGTTTACCCAAAATGACAAAACGTTATGGTGGTAACTACTATGCTCTTGTTATAGTAGACGATTTTTCAAGATATACTTGGACTCTATTCTTAGATCATAAGAATGAGGCATTCAAAGCCTTTAGCATTTATGCTAAAAGTGTTCAAAATGAAAAATCAATATAAATTGTTACTATAAGAAGTGATCATTGTGGATAATTTCAAAACTCTTCGTTTGAAGAATTCTTTGATGATCTAGGCATCGATCACAATTTTTCTGCTCCTAGAACACCACAACAAAATGGTGTTGTAGAGAGAAATAAACGGTCTTTAGAAGAACTGGCTCGTACAATGTTGAAAGAAACTACCCTCACAAAATATTTATGGGCAGATGTAGTAAGTACTGCATGTTATGTTTCAAACCGAGTTCTTATAAGACCAATTCTTAAGAAAACCCCCTATGAACTCTTTAAAGGTAGAAAACCAAACATTTCTCATTTGCATGTATTCGGTTGTAAATTCTTTGTTTTTAATAATGGTAAAGATAACTTAGGCAAGTTTGATGCAAAAGTTGATGAAGTTATCTTCCTAGGCTACTCTCTTATGAGTAAAGCTTATAGAATTATTAATAAAAGAACTCTAGCCACGGAAGAATTCGTTCATGTATCTTTTGATGAAACCAATCTTGTAATAAAGGTTGGGTTAACTCTTGATGAAGAGGACTTTCCAAGTGCCCCTTCTTATGAAAAGTCTATTATTGATTCTACAACTAAATCTGAGCATTTGAAAATGGATGATAATCTATCCTTTTCAGAAAAGCATATTCACTCTGATTTACCAAAAGAATGGAGAATTCATCGAGACCATCCTATTGACAACATCATCAGTGATATTAGCAAGGGTATTACTACCCGTTTAATCCTACAAGATGTGTGTCTTAACATGGCCTTCGTCTCTCAAATAGAACCCTCCAAGATTTATGATGCAATCGAGGATGAATACTGGATTCTTGCAATGCAAGGAAAATGCATTGAAATATCAAAGTATCCAGGTATGACTCGATCTCTTTTATATTTAATTTCCAGTAGACCTGATATCATGTTTAATGTATGTCTATGTTCACACTATCAATCTAAACTAAAAGAATCACACTTACTTGATGTTAAGAGAATCATGAAATATCTTAAAGGCACAACTGAAGTTGGATTGTGGTATCCAAAAAGAAGAACATATGATTTGGTTGGTCATTCAGATTGAGATTTTGCTGGATGCAAATCTGAGAGTAAAATTACAAGTGGTCTTTGTCATGTTTTAGAAAATTCTTTAGTCTCTTGGTCTTGCAAGAAAAAGGCATGTGTTGCCCTAAGCACTGCTGAAGCTGAATATATAGCAGCAGGTAGTTGTTATGCCCAAGTGTTGTGGCTTAAACAACAATTACGAGATTATGACTTAGACTTAGACTGCACTCCTCTAAATTGTGACAATACTAGTGCTATAAACCTCACAAATAATTCAGTTATGCACTCTATAACCAAACACATAGATATATGACATTACTTCCTTAAGGACCATGTCCAAAAGAAAGATGTCACTGTAGAATTCGTTGATACTCAAAAAAAACTACCAGATATTTTCACTAAACCCTTGGCTAAAGAACATTTTTATAAAATTAGACGTGAATTAGGCATTCTTGATGAAGCTTACATATCTTAATATGATTATATGTGTGCTTCATTATGTTTATTTCATGCCTACTTCTACTTATAGTGTTCACTTATGTTTAAACTTTCAAATTTTGGGTTCATAGCATCAATATGCCTAAAATTAATTTTTTCTTTGGTCAGTAATCGATTACAGGGTTGAACAGGGAGTTTTAGTAACCAATTACTCAAGTGAGTAATCGATTACTCAAAGCTATTGTTTGAAATTTTTGAATTTTTAAAACTGAGTAATTGATTACTCAAAGTGAGTAATCAATTACTCTGTGCAGGTATATATATGATTTTCTGCATTTTTTTCAAACTGTTCGTTTTCATTCTTCTCTCTAATTCGAATAAACCTCCAAAATCTCTAAAAACTTCATTTTTCATTAGTTTTGAGTGATTTGTGTGTCTATTCATATCACATTTTCAATTCTAAACACGTTTATTCCATTATTTTCGTGATTAGTGGGGAAAAAACCGCAAATCTCCCAAACCCAAAAACCTAAAAACATCAAAAACCCAATCCATGGGATCTTCTTCAAGAACAAAGAAGCAACACACTAACGCGATGCAAAAGAAGCAAAGGACTTCATCCTTGGAGTCTAACTCTCTGGATTTAGTAAGACTTCTAGCAAACGGTGATCAACAGAAAGTCTTCGAAGAGCACTTCCATGGACGAACCATATTTACTCCAAAATTCGGTAATGGCGGGAATTTTGAGTTTGAAGATTTTCATTTCCCTTATCTTTTACGGCAACAAAACCTTTTCTATTTTTGCTGTGAAAGAAATGATATTTATCCTGAACATGTTAGAGTATTTTAATGGAATTTGAACTTCCGAAAAAAATCGTCGTACTTCCTACGTAAAAGGAAAAGACATTGTTTTGGATTTAAAAACCTTCATTTCATTGTGTTGTAACATACCTACTAAAGGTAGCATAACGGGTTTCGGCTTTGTTTGTGAATGGTATAACTATGATCAAAGGATTTTTACTATTCTCTGCGTAGAATCTCAAAAGGGGAAATAGAAATGCGTAAGCAACATGGCTTTGGTGAGACTGTTAAGAATAGAGATATCCTATCTGCTGGACATCTCAAACTTGAGGACTGTTTGCTTCGTTACTTTCTAAGCTATGTCATTTTACCTAAATTTTCAAACCATTACCAAATAAGTGACATAGAACTTCAATTCATGTATGCTATGAAGTATAACATCAAAATCAATTGGGCTCAGATGATAATGAGACAAATGTGGATTGTTCGAGGAATTCAAAGCCCCTTGCCCTATACAATCTTCATAACCAATATTCTTGAAGATTTCGGTGTTTCTACTACTGGTGAAACCAAGGCCTCTCTTAATCTTCATGAAAGCCATATTGATGTGGACATGATCTAAAAAGTGGGCTTCTCTTTCAATCCTAATGACTGTACCTATAAGCATAGAAATGATAGACCGATTGCTCTTGCTGATTAATCAAAACCTGCCTCTCCTAACCCTCCTGAACTTTTACCTTCTGAGTTTCATGCTCACTCTTCCTCATCTACTGCCATTCCTTCAAATTAGATGATTATGGATGAGTTGTTTTCTCTTCGAGGCTACATCACTAACCAGATGGATGCTCTTGATGCGTAGAATCAACAAATCCAGTTTGAACTTCATCGTCTCTCTTCTAAGATGAGTAGCATGGACAATGATGAAGACAAATCTGAGCCTGAGTCTTAGATTATCTTTGTTGTTAGGATTTTATAGTTGTAATGTTTTCACGTTTTTGGACAATTTGTTGTTGTTGTTTTTTTGGTTATGGTTTGAACAATGTTTGAACATCTTTTAACTTTTATGATTACTGTTATGTGATATCACTTTTATGATTACTTTTATGTTTGTCATATACATATTGTATGATGTATATATATATTATGCTAGAAACCCTTCACTTTTCTTCTTTTTGATGAAGTCAAAAGGGGGAGAAAAGTTGGGACAAGTGTATTTTCTGTCAAATTTCTTTGAGGTAACATAACTCCAAATGAAAGGGGCAGCATACTCACGTCATATCAACATATCTCAAGGTAAGCTGCTCTCAGAAAACTATATTGTTAAAGAAGATATTGTTTTGTCATAAAAAAAAAGGGGAGATTGTGAATAAGATCTTTGCTCCTGACCTTGGCACGGTTTTGACGAAGACACCAACATCACCAAAAAGAAGAAAATGAAGAAGACTTATGAAGACAAAGGTTCAAGACAAATTAGTCTAAGTGTAAATAGGTACTTCTATCATATACTCTTGAATATACAATAGTAATAATGCTCAAACTATTTTTTAAGAAAATTGAAACACTTCAAATATAAACAAAACAATTTTCAAAAATAGTGTCTAACAGGTTACTGTATCTAAGTAAAAGGTTACATAAGTGAGAAAACTAGTTACCCAACAAAATCTATGCAGGGTAATCAATTATTGTATGTGAGTAACAAATTACCCAGTTTTAGCAAAGTTGAGTAATCGATTACTCATGGCTGTAATCGATTACTCTAATTAAATTTTTAAATGCCCAATTGGACAACATATTTGAGTAATCGGTTAATCAAGGTTGTAATCGATTACTGGACGTTGTAATCGATTACTGAGAGTTGTTGCATTAGTTTTTAGATAACAAAATGAATGGTTTTCATCCTAAAACGAAATGGTTTCCAATCAATTCCTACCATTTCAAAGAGGTGTTATGGCTGGTTGGAAAGCCTATTTAAAGGCATTGAAAAGCAGAATCAAATATATAATAACTCTTACACAAACTTTCAAACATAGTTCTGAAAATTCTGAAATATTTTATGCACTTTTTGCAACTTGTTCTTGAAATTTAAAATTGAATTTTCTGAGTTGCTTGAAGTAAAGTGTTTCAAAGTTTTACAAACCTATAAGAGTATTATTACTTAGTATACAAAGAGTTATTAGATTGCAAGTGATATTACATTCAAAACTTGTAAAGGCAATCCTGCCATTGGTGTAATTTCTTGATTGATATTATAGAAATCTTTCTTTCACAAGGGTGTGATACGAAAAGCGATAGAGAGTCACTTGGAAAAGGTGTTTTTCAAGAGTGACATAAGTATTAGTGAGTGTGTACTGTACATAGGGGTCTAAGGGTGAGATATTTTAATTGCAACTCATAATATTTAGTGAAGAAATCTCTTGTCCTGCAAGAGTACTGATGTAGCCTTTGGTGGACAAGAATGTGAGCCGATATAAAATCTCGATGTAATCTTTTCTCCTTTATCTTTTGGTTTTTTACTTGTTTAATTTTCTGCATAATTTCTCCGTCGCACTTAACTCTTGATTTTGCAGAAAAAATGGCCATAATTTTAAGTCAACT